>NC_134357.1:116701659-116906659 GCF_048569485.1 Anomaloglossus baeobatrachus
ACAGACCAAGGTCAAACGGGGCAAAACAGCATGGTGTGCACGGTAACAGGAAAGCGTGCAGCTCTGGCAAAACAAAACAAGAAATACCCCAGGTCCAATGTAATCCATACGAGGTCCCACGAAGATCCCAGCTCTGCTACATCTGAGGTCGCAGAAAATGTGACTGAGCATTGCGCCGTCAGGGACACACTTATGGAGCCGCAGCTGTGACCAGTGACATCACCGAGTTTACCTAAGGTCACAGTTGGCGGTTCCCACAGCTGTGATCTCAGGTGAACTGACCTGAGGTGAACTCATTGAACTCAGTGGCCTCATCTCAGGTGAAGTCATTGAAGTCAATACTGGATTATAGAATTAAGCAGGTTTTACACGCTGCGACAGCGCTAGCCGATGCTAGCGATGCCGAGCTCGATAGCACCCGCCCCCGTCGTACGGCCGATATGTGTTGATCGCTGCCGTAGCGAACATTATCGCTATGGCAGCGTCACACGGACTTACCTGCCCTGCGACGTCGCTGTGACCGGCGATCCGCCTCCTTTCAAAGGGGGCGGTTCGTTCAGCGTCACAGCGACGTCACAGCAGCATCACTGAACCGCCGCCCAATAGAAAAGGAGGGGAGGAGATGAGGGGCCGGAACCTCCCTCCCACCTCCTTCCTTCCTTCCTCCTTTTCCGGTGGAGGAAGGTAAGGAGATGTTTGTCGTTCCAGCGGCGTCACACACAACGATGTGGGATGCCGCTGGAGCGACAAACAACATCATACCGTCGCTGCAGCGATATTATGGAAATGAGCGACGTGACAACGAGCTACGATATCGCACGTATTTGCGCTCGTTGATCGTCGCTCATTTGCGTCACACGCTGCGATGTCGCTACCGGCGTCAGATGTGCGTCACTACCGACGTGACCCCGACGATATATCGGTAGCGATGTCGCAGCGTGTAAAGCCCACTTTAGGCTATGTCCGCATCCTGAGTATTTGGTTGCAGATATTTCTAAACGTGATGTGGTTTTGACCTATTTTTGGTGCGTTTTTCTGCCAGGAAATGCAGATTTTGGGCAGAAAAGTCTGCAACAAATCTGTATCTCCTGGCAGAAAATGCTTTAAAATACTCAGTGTGCACCAGCGCAATCAGGATGTGCTAGTTACAGCGCCAGAATTGGCGCACCTAATGGACACAACAATTCTGGTCTCTGCTATGCTTTATGGCCGCTCGGTGTGAATTCAGATGTAGCAATGCTGGAAGCGTCATGGGACCTCCTGTGGATTATGTCGGACTTGCAGGGGTGTTTTTGGGGTTAATAAAGTGCTAAAAGAGGGCACTTTTTTGTCTTTTATTTCAAATAAAGGATTTTTTTGGTATTTGTGTTTATTTACTTTCACTCACAAGTTAGTAATGGGGGGGTCTGATAGATACCTCCCATTACTAATCTAGGACTTAGTGGCAGCTGTGGGCTGCCATTAGCTCTTTATTATCCCGATTGCCACTGCACCAGTGCAAATCCGGAAGAGACAGGTAAAGAGCCGAGAAGGAAAACAACACACGTCGGGACAATGTCCACCTTCATTCATGGACCCTGGTCTGGCACTGTGAGGGCCAGTTCTGACATTGTCCCGGCGTGTGTGGCGTTCGCTGTACATGCTGGGACCTGGATTGCCTTCATTCGCAGTTGCCTTTCCTTGAAAACATGGAAGCGGTATCTGAAATGTTACAGGTAATGTGTTGCTTTAATATGGTTCTGCTTTTAATGAATTTAGGAGGCCGCATGGCACAATGTAAATATTAAATATAAAGTAGAACCCCCCATTTCAGATTTGCCGTGACGTAGCAGGGGGTGGCTAAAAAAATGGATCAATTATTTGCTAAAAATCTAATTTTGCATTATAGTACAGTTGGAATAATTTGTGACTTTTCACTTTTAATTGTTTGCATGCCATTCTCAAGTAGTGCTGACTCCCCCCTTTTTTGTTCTCCCCTATACACAGTATGATATTCCCATAGCTCAACTTATACACAGTATGATACCTCTACACCTCCCCTGTACACAGTATGATACCTCTACACCTCCCCTCTACACAGTATGATACCTCTACACCTTCCCTATACACAGTATGATATCTCTACACCTCCCCTATACACAGTATGATGGTCCCACAGCTCCCCCAAAACAATGGTCCACACACTGTATAATGGCCACCACAGTAGCCGACACACTGATTAATTGTCCCCACAGCAGCCCCCACATTGTATAATGGCTTTAATAGTAGCCCTCACACTGTATGAGAGCCCCCAAAGCAGTCCCCACAGTATGACCGCACCCAACATTAGCTCCCACACTGTAAAGGCCCCCGTTAGTTCTCACACTGTATAATGACTCCTATATTAGCTCCCACACTGTATAAAGGCTCCTCACACTGTATAAGTGCCCTCCACACCAGAGGCATAACTAGAGTCCAATGGACCCTGATGCAAGATTTGGATCTGCCCCCCCATTTCCCTCCCTTTCATGTTTATGTCAGATGTACAGGCCCTTTCTGAATCCTATAAAAACGTGTTGCTCCCCCCCTTCATTATGCAGTAATGTCCACCATCCTGGTGTATATAGAGTATCCTGGTGT
This sequence comes from Anomaloglossus baeobatrachus, assembly GCF_048569485.1. Classification (NCBI taxonomy): domain Eukaryota; kingdom Metazoa; phylum Chordata; class Amphibia; order Anura; family Aromobatidae; genus Anomaloglossus; species Anomaloglossus baeobatrachus. The sequence continues at coordinate 116,704,279 of NC_134357.1, forward strand.
ATGTGGACCCCCCGCCTGGTGCATATGGGTCCCAAGCCTGGTGCATATGGGCCCATTTCTCGTGTATATGGACCCCCATCCTGTGCCCCATGCTAGTATATATGGGCCCCCACCCTGAGTCACATGCTGGTATATGTGGGTTCACTGCCTGGGCTCCATTCTGGTTTATATGGGCCCTCAGCTTGGGCTCCATGCTAGTATATATGAGCCCTCATGCTGGTGTGACACCCTGGCCGGGCCAGGTAGCCACAAATAGGGCCCTACACAACACCCTTCCCTCACAGGTGACAGCAGCCAAACACTTAAAACCCTAGTCAAGGGCTTGATAGACACACCAAGGGGTGGAACCAGGCGGTTGGATGACGCCCACCTAGGAGTTTTAGACAGCCCGGGGCGGGGAAAACAGCAGTTCAGTTAGACAGTTGAGTTGTAGAATTCAAGGAGAGTGGAGGTCAAGCCTGTGTCTCAGGCCTGAAGTGGAACTGACAGGTACCAGGGTAGGAGCCCTGGTGCCTTTGGCTAGGAGGCAGACGGTGGTCTCCATCTGCAGGAGTCGAGAAGACGGCTCGGTGGAACCGAGGTGGACCGGGACAGGGTAGTGGCCCGCCGGTACCGACCCGGGGAACCGACTCGGAAACTGGAGCACACAGGGGGGTACTCAGACCCTGAAACTAGGTCCAGAAGCGACTGGAACTGGTTAATTAACTGATTGCGGCCAGGACTAGAGGTCCTGTCCCACCCAAAGTCCCGATTGAAGGCAACAGCCCAGCGAGGGGAATAACAGGCCACCGCCATGGCTCAGAGATCCCACGGGCCAGCGTCTGCGGGCAAGGGCTCCTTAGGCCACATCCAGCTGGGAGCAGACTCCTGAAGTTGTAAGCACAGGCAGTCCACCGTTCTAAAACAGGTGCAGGAGAAAGACAGAGACCACCAGCCAGGTAGGGGAACAAGAACGCAGCCGGCTGCGGGCACCGACCACCATCACCTTGGTTTACCAGGGACTCGTGTGTTTTCTTAATAGTGAGTACACCAGCACCCTGCGGTCGCCCATCTCCCTGCACCACCAAATCCCAACGGGTCCCGGGGCCACCATCCCTGCTCACGGAGGGGTTAACAACTTGCTACACAACATCTCCTCCGGGTGCCCCGTAACTGCAGCGGTGGTGTCCAATATCACCACACACCGTGGGTGGCGTCACGAACCTAGTATGGCCCAGCCAGTACGTATACGTCCATCAAATCCCCTTTTTCATTCGAAGTGTCCGCGGGATTCCCCGGGTCCGGAGACCCTCGAGCCACCCACCAGAAGGTCCGGACCCAAGCAGCGGCAGGCTGCTGGCACAGGGGCAGCACACTGGTATTTATGGGCCCCCAGTCTGGGCCCCATACTGGTATATATGGGCCCCCAGCCTGGGTCCATCCTGGTGTATATGGGCCTTCAGCCTGGGCCTCGTGCTGGAATATATGGGCCTCCAGCTGGTATATATGTGCTCCCAGCCTGGACCCCATATACTGTATGTCCCCCATTCTGCATTTAAAAAAATCATATACTCACCTAATCAAACAGGTCTTGATCGGTGCAGTGCGGGCAGGACATCGCGCGCAAAAGACATTAAAGTCCAGGCGCTTTGCGATGACGTAAACCACGCTGGGACTCAGATGTCCTGTGTGTGGCTGACATCAGCAGCAGTACAGGGAGATCGTCACTACCACAGAGACTAGCTATATCGGCGTGCTGTGCACGCCAATATAGTTAACGGTAGCGCAGCTCCGGGTGGGTCCCTGATGAGCACGGGGCCCGGGGTGACTGCACTCTCTGATCAGGAGCGCACTGACCCCCAGCGAGCAGGAAAGTGAGAGGCAGGGGAGCGTTGCGCTCTGCAAATATGATGGAAATAACCTATTACCTTTGAGTCATAGATTTGTAAGAATTTGCATGAATCTGGCCAGTCATTGTTGAACTCATTGAACATTCTTCAATCTCAAAATCTCAACTTTCTCTCTTGCATATTGTAAATTATATTCAGAATTTTTTTTTCCATAACAACAAGCCCAGAATCTATGGATCTCAACGAAATACATTTGCTGACGATTATTAACTAGAAGAAGCAAAATGCTTAACCACAGAGGAACAGCCACGTAAGACATCATATTAACGTGTGAACTGACCACTTCCTTCATATCGTTGCAGAAAAATGATATATCAGTGCCAAGATCTCTTTGCCTACGTGATAACCCTAGATACTCATACAGAAATGTAACACTTTAAGGTTTAACCCTAGAACGCATATTGGGAGCATTTTAGGCCCCCATGCTTACATTTTTGCTATTATCTGCAAAATTACTTTAGTTAGAATTTTGAAACTCCAGGTATTCCTCAAGTATGTTGTTGTTGATAATATCCAGTTGTTTATATAATTTTTTTGATAGGCATTTTGGTGTAACAATGCTTGTTTGGTGAAAACTACATCTGTATGGATTGGGGTCCTTTTAGGCCCCCGCTATTTTTATCATGTTCTCAGTAGTGTTTGTGTCTCAAGTTACTTTATTTGTACTCAGTAATGCTGGTGGAGGGGCCAGGGTGTGGATAATAACATGTGACGATGTCATGTGATTTTTGAAGGGAGTGATAAGGGCATATATGATATGATATGAAGAAATTAGAAGAATCATTCGCTTTGATGATAAGCGAACTCATGCAGCGAGGTTTGAAACAGACAATTTAGCCCCTATCAGTTATATCTGGAACATATTTATCAAAAATTGCACAAAACTTTACAATCCTAGTACTAATGTTACTGTAGATGACCAACTTGAACCGTTCAAAGGGCGCTGCAAATTCATACAATACGTGTCCAGCAAGCCAGCCAAGTACGGAATAAAAATCTTCTGGATGTGTGATTCTGCAAATTATTATGGCATAAATGGCGTAATCTACTGTGGCAAAGAGGTTGGTGAACCAGTACAGAAGGATCTGGGGTCTGAAATAGTCAAAACTTTTGCTGTTCCAATATTCAATTCAGGTAGAAACATCACCATGGACAATTATTTTACCAATGTTGAACTAGGCAATTTTCTGCTTGCAAAAGCTATTACACTTGTTGGTACTATAAAGCAAAACAGATGAAAAATTCCAGCAACACTCAAAAACAATCGTCAGCGAGCACTTTATGAGAGTGTCCTTGGATTCAATAACAAAGCGACTTTGGTATCTTACAAGGCGAAGAAGGAGAAATCTGTGATTTTAGTCAGTACCATGCATCACGATTGCAGTGTTGACAGCAATGACAAAAAATTGAAACCAGAAATCATCCTGCATTACAATACAACAAAAGGAGGTGTAGATAAAATGGATGAGATGGTGGGAGAATATTCGTGTAAGAGGCAAACAAAACGATGGCCTGTAGTACTATTTTCAAATAAGCTTGATTTAGCAGCCCTAAATTCATTATTATTTATACAGAAACTCATCCGGAATTTCATGCAAAGAGGAAGGACAGGAAGCGCATATTCTTGAAGGATCTTTGTCATGAACTTGTAATGCCTCACATGATAGAGCGAAGCAACTTGAAATGCTTGCCAAAGTAAACTAAAGAAGCAATGAAACGGTGTGGCGTACAGTTTCAGATTATTCCACAGCCAGGAGAAAGAAAACGAAAGCGTTGTTTCATGTATCCAAGAAACATAGAGAGGAAAACTGAGCGATATTGTTCCACTTGTAAGGAAACTGTTTGCAAAGAACATTCTTCTGAAAAAATAACATGTCAGAATTGTTTGGAAGACTAATATAATAGAAAAGAAAGTTAGAATAGAAATGTAGCTGCAGCTAGTTTGCTATAGATTTCTATGCGTTTTTGTGTGTGTTTTCATATCTTTGTGTGAAATTTGGAAAAAAAAAGATTTTTTTGGTGTTTTCTGTGAAAAATTATAATTAAAATTTTGTCCACTATTCATATTTTATTTAGCAATTTTGAAATAAACTTGTGAAAGTTATTTAAGTGTGTTTTTCTACATTATTTGCATGGGGGCCTAAAAGGCCCCCAATACTTTAATATGTATATTTTTAACGTCATGCATTCGAGGGTTAAAATAAACTGACAGCTGCACTCTGGTTAGTAAATATTCATTATAATATAACAATTCTGGGTGATCTCTTCTGAATTGTGCTGTTCCTCTGTTATTCCTCCTAAAAATGAGCAAATAAATTGACAACTGGGTGTTACAAACCCTTTGTTGATAAGGTGTTTTTCTGAACAATCTGACCCTGTCAGCATTGATTGATCAGTGTTTCACAAATCTATGAACAATTAAATTGTTCATTGAACATGGACCATTTGGTACATGGGAGAGACCGGGAAATAGACAGACAGAAAAAGAGACAGACAAAGAGACAGACAAAGACAGACAAAGAGACAGACAGGGCTAAAGAGACAGACAGGGATAGAGATAAAGAGACAGACAGATAAATAAACCGAGAAACAGGGAAAAAGACAGACAGACAAGGAAAGAGAAAGACAGACGAAGTGATAGAGACAGAGGCTGGGAGAGAAACAGAGAGACAGTTATCACGCCAATTAAAGGATGACTTCCAGCCAGTTCTTTCACTCCATGTTCACCCAGAGGCAATAAGGCACAATCTGCAACTTTCATTTTTAACAACCATAGTTTACTTTTTTTCTTCGCTTCAGTTACAATCTTTGCTTCCACAATGGCATTTTCTTCTTCTACAGCCACCATATTCACTTTGTTTACGGGCACCATCGCTGGTCCCACTGGGGTGCCTTCCACCCTCCTTCACAATATGCAATTTGCGGCCGACCGCTTTCCTGGCACCTGGGCTCCATAGGATGCCACTAGGCCCCTCATTCCTCTGTTTGACATCATGCTTGCATGGGCAGAATAAAAAAGTCTCTTAGGCCGCTCCATCCCACCCAGAGAGACTGCTTTCGCACCGGTTAGCCACGCACGACACTACTCTGCTTGTGCTTAGGTCAGGAACAAGACATACCCTACACCTGAGGGTGCAACTGACCTTCGGTCTCGCAGAGGGATTCATTGGGTATTATTACTTCCAGGAAACGGACACCCCCCGACCGACCGACTAAACCTGCTTCTGGGACGAAGTTAAACAGTCCTCTATGTGCAAGACCCCGCGTGTCGGTGATCCAGGGGTGACCCTTAACCCCTTCACGACCAGGCAGTTTTTCGCTTTCCGTTTTTTTTTTTCGCCATTCTTCTTCTGAAAGACGTAACTTTTTTATTTTTCAGTCAATATGATCATGTGAGGGCTCATTTTTTGCGGAACGAGCTGTACTTTTAAATGAAACCATAGGTTTTACCATATAGTTTACTGAAAAACGGCAAAAAAAATTCCAAATGCAGAAAAATTGCAAAAAAAGTGCGATAGCACTTTTGTTTTTGAGATATTTTATTCACTGTGTTCACTATATGGTAAAACTGATGTGTGGGTGTGATGCCTCAGGTCAGTGCGAGTTCGTAGACACCAAACATGTATAGGTTTACTTTTATATAAGGGGTTACAAAAAAAATCGGAAGTTTGCCCGAAAAAAGTGGCGCACGTTTTACGCCATATTCCGTGACCCGTAGCATTCTCATTTTTCGGGATCTATGGCTCAGTGACGGCGTATTTTTTGCATCTCGAGCTGACGTTTTTAACTGTACCATTTTTGCACAGATGCCATGTTTTGATCGCCTGTTATTGCATTTTGCGCAAAAGTTGTGGCGACAAAAAAAGTCATTTTGGCGTTTGGAATTTTTTTGCCGCTACACCGTTTACTGATCAGATTAATTGATTTTATATTTTGATAGATCGGGCATTTCTGAACGCGGCGATACCAAATGTGTGTATATTTTTTATTTTTTTAACCCTTTAATTTTCAATGGGGCGAAAGGGGGGTCATTTGAATTTTTAGGTTTTTTTTTTTTATTTTTTAAAACTTTTTTTTTTTTTTATTTTACTAGTCCCCCTAGGGGGCTATATGGATCAACAATGCTGATCTCAGCTATGCAGCTGTAAACAGCAGATAGCATCACTTTCTGATTCACTCGGCTCCGGGCCGAGTGAAACTGAAAGTAATTCATGTCTAGCACAGGAGTCATCACATGACCCTCTGCTACCATGACAACCGCTGAAAGTCACGTGATCACGTCACGAGACTTCCGGTATCGGGCGGTAAGTAAAAGTTTACCGCGATCGTGATTATAATGATGCTGTCACATATTGACAGTGCCATTTCAGGGGTTAAACGGCACGAGCAGATAACGATTCTGCTTGTGCCTAGCAGGCACACATCTCAGCTTTGAAAATCAGCTGAGATGTGCGCCGATCGCGGCATGCTGCCGGCGGGAGACCGCGGGCAGTAACATTATGACCGCTAGGATGTAATATTATTTCCCCCAGTCGTTAAGGGGTTAAAGGGAACTGGTGATCAGTTTTTCAGCCTATAAGCTGCAGCCACCACCAGTGGGCTCTTATATACAGCATTCTAACATGCTGTATATAAAAGCCCAGGCCACTGTGCAGAACATAAAAAACACTTTATAATACTCACCTAACGGTCGCGCTGTGGTGGATTCTAGTCAGATGGGCGTCTCCATTGTCCGGTGCTGGCGCCTCCTCTTTTGGCCATCTTCGTCCTCCTTCAGAAGCCTGTGTGCATGACGTGTAGCGCCGCTGAAGCCCTCAGGGTGCTACAAGGTTCTGCATCCCCACAAGGATGCAGGGCATACCCTCTTAAGTACCCAGAACCCCAGTGCCGGTAACAACAAAAATCTAGGTAATCCCAGTTTTCCCCAACAATCCCCCATACAATGGTACCTAGCTACGGTGGGACCATGGATGGCTGTCTAGAGGTGGAGCCACTCTAGTCCACTAGTTGACCAGGTGGGAGGGGCAGACTGTGGAGAGTAGTCTGTGGAGACACGAGTCTCAGTGGGTGCTCTTGTCCGTTGGCCCAGCTGCCTTTAGAAAGACAGCGTGGCTCAGGGCTCATCCCAACTGAACGCCGGCCTCCTTAACCGTGGGCGGAACACTACTCAGACAACACAGGGTGAGGGAACCACAATAATTAGACTTTATTGGATCCCCAAACAATTAACGGCACATAACACATAACCAGCAAAACACACAAATGTAACATGCAACAGAGTCTCACCCTTCCCCTGGCTCACCAGTGATTAGAATGTCCTCGCTTCAGAGCTTCCAGGGCCACTTACTCCAAGCCAGCAGCACCCCGCTTTCGGCGGGCACCCACCGAGAAAGGAATAGCGCCAGATTTAGGAAGCTGTGTGAGGTCTGCAAAGTCTGTAACCAGGTGACCAAATTGTCCCAACCTGGGTTTCTTCCTTAAGTAGTCTCTGGTATGATGATATAATCCTGTCAGCCGGAGTCGAAATCCCTAGACTGTGGATATGGTCTCCAATCGGAACCGGAGTCCCTATATTGAAGCCACAAGGTATCCTGATCCTCTAGTCAGCTCCTAAGAGCTCAGACTGGATCATGCACATCCATCAACAACTTGGTGACTTAAAGAAATCTCCTTTTATAGCCACAGCCTTCCCTTTGGATACACTGCGTCCTCATCGGATTGGTTGGACAAGATTGCTTCTCCCATTGGATGAATTTCAAGCTGCATGGATAATATTCATTTAAATGATGTGGGTAGGAAGACTGAGGATATCTAAATGGAGTCTGCAAGTCACTGACTAGACAATGGCTATTAAGGTAATTACATTAGCAATACACAACTACATTACAATGATTACTGGAAGGGTCTGGCGAAACAATAGTTTAGCAAACATGAGTTAGCACAAAAGAACAATACGTCTGGCTGAATGTTAAGAAACTTTAACCCATGAGAGTCCATGTCGTCACATAGTCTAGTCTAGAGTTGACAGTGAAAGTGAGAGGTGTGTGACTGAGCAACGTCCAGACTCGGGTTGACGGTGACCTGGTACCCAGAAGAGGTGGTTGCCGGTGGAGTACTCCCGGAACTACGCACTGACGGGGTACAGGACCCTAGCACAGGAAAGAGCTTCAAGCCGACCTGTTAACACCTGCACAGCAACGGGGACCATCAAGGTCCTTGCTGACCCTAAAGAATCCGAAGACTCAGTAGCAAAGGGAGAACCAGGGACAGGACTCCAACCCCACAGGGTTCACGATACCGTCAGGCGGACAGTAGTGGGCAAACCACAGAATGGGGAACTCCAGTTGTTCTATACCACGGGGACCCACTTACCAGAGACAGGTGCAGGGGAAGAAGGTACCAGAGAACCAGATTGGTACTGGGGCGAAGGGGACCTGAAGGCGAAACCAGCCAGCCGCGGGCAACCAGTTAACTTCCAAAAAGTGAGTAAACCAGTTGCACTGAATACCTGTCTGGACTCCTTCTTCGGACGCTCACTGCACCATACACCCGTTGGGGCAAAACTCTACTTGCGGAGGGACTACCATACTAGCTGCAGTACCATCAGCCCCAGTAGAGACACTGCAGCTGCGGCCCCCTTTATTTAGCCGCAACACCGCAAGTAGCGTCATGAATAACTTTATTCACAAATCCCCTGTAAATATCCCCATTACAAAAAGGGCCCAGGGCACGGAACTGGGTAACAGCCACCATCGTGACATCCCCAGGACGTACACTACCCGGAAAAGAGTACCCCATATCCCTAGGTGCTACAACCCTTTTTCCTGGCGTCATGAACAGGATTGAACTGGACCCGGTCAAACCGGGTGACGTGTGCCTTAAAAGTTGTATTGTATGTACTGAACTTTATAGTTTGAAAAGCCGCCACCATTTTGATGTGAAAAATAACTGCGCCACAGCAGACCAGAAGGCGCAAAAAGAAACGACGCCCATGACTCCTGTAAGCGCGGGCGGAAGCAGGCAGTAACCTGACCAGGAAGTTCCCAGAGGTGCTCGAGTCCCGTGAGAGAGTGGTGAGAAACACTAAGGGGGACCGGGAAAATGCAGGCGCCTGATAGCGGGAATACGCAGCGGGCCCAGCTCCGGTAGATCAAGCGGCAGTACCCGGAGCGGTGGTACCGATCGTGCCGATCACCCTGCCGTATGTCCCCGGAGCGGCGTGGCTGCCCCAATATGATCAGTAGCTGGGCTTTCTCCAGTTATAACCTTTCAGGGTGATTGCCTTGCAATTTAGCTAGTTAGAAATGGTCAGGCCATTGTCAGTCATACCTTTTGGTCTGTGAAGTGTATGCCCCTTGTTTTTCTGTTCTCTTTTGCTGCCTCACCTTGGACCTTGCCTTTGATTATTAATTTGCATAGCCCCTTTATCTCTATCCACACTGTTTTGATCTCACCTTAGACTTTGACCTGTTTACTCTTTTGTCTTGCCCCTCTGCCTTTGACGTACACTCTCTGTATTTGATCCCAGACTTCTTGACTCCTCCATCTCACAGCTTTGCTGTCAGAAATTAAGATACCCAGCATCCCACCTATGTTATTTACATTTACTATTTACTTATTACAGGGTAAACTCTCATTATGTGGGTTTTGGGGGGGGGTTGCTCCATTTTTGCAGTATTTTTTGCTTCATTTTTGGTCAAAAAAACTAACTTTATTAAACATGTACTATGTACTTTCGCTTGTTTTTATGTGACTTGATCTCAAATCAGACAGAAAAGTTATGAAGTTGATCAATAGGAAATAGTTTGAATGTGGAAATCACCTCAATTTCTGAGTTGAATATCTAACACTTGTACATTATTCTGGCTTCAAACATATCTAGAAGGACTGTGAGTGAAATTCACTCAGTCTATGCCATTGTAACTTCAAATTAATAAGATTTGTTTTACAAGCGCTTGGAGAAATCAATGCAGCACAGCCAAGTTTGGTGTACGGAGTTTGTTTTATTACATCATGTGACCAGCTTATATAGTATCCCAAACAAAGAAATTACCATGCACCAATAAGAGCCGCAGGGATGTGTGTAGCAATGTGAAACTTCCTCGCCCATCAATGTTAGCTGAGCCCTATGACATCATTCAGTTATAAAACAAGATGATTTCTATACAATACAAAATGGCTTGTATTCTCTCACAAGGACCCATTCTCTTACTAATATATCCCAACCTTGATTTGTATGTTATGGCTGAAAAGTGAACATCAGTCACATAGCTATTCAAGGGATGAATTCTGCAAAAAGTATGGGACCACCATAACAGATCATTTTATTTAATTTGTTTATTTTTAGACACTAAGCTCAGTGTAATTTTTCCTGTAAAGATGGTTTTGCTGTGGGAAACATTCTGCTTAATCAGAAAAAAATACGAGTCATAGTCTTCCAGGAAAAGCAAAGATTATCATACAGAAATATGTAATTATTACCCAATGCTGACATTTTGCAATACTCGTATTGGGAATGAAGAAACATGCTGCTCAAGCAAGAAAAAATAGGTCTCAATGTCACATAACACCTTGTCACTACCCCTTTAGACCTTATCTTTTCCCTATCATTAGCACAAAATGGGTTCATCTCTGCTTCTTCTTCTTCCCACTGAGGATAGACTGTCTCTTATTCACTGTATGTATACTATCTATTGATAGCGGTGGCTATGATATAAACTGTTTACAACACCTTTTTCTCGGCTGACCCTCTTATCACCTCGCCCAAGGGACTAAAGGGTGCTTTACAAGCTGCGACATCGCTAACGATATATCGTCGGGGTCACGGTGTTAGTGACACACATCCGGCGACGTTAGCGACATCGCAGCGTGTGACACCAATGAGCGACCTTAAACAATCGCAAAAGAGGCAAAAATCGTTGGTCTGTGACACGTCGTTAATTTACCAAAAATCGTTGTCTGATCAGTAGCGAGGTTGTTCATCGTTCTTGCGGCAACACACATCGCTATGTGTGACAACGCAGGAACGAGGAACATCTCCTTACCTGCGTCCACCGGCAATGAGGAAGGAAGGAGGTGGGCGGCATGTTCCGGCCGCTCATCTCTGCCCCTCCTCTGCTATTGGGCGACCGCTTAGTGATACCGCAGTGACGTCGCAATGCGCCGAACGCACCTCCCCCTTGAAGGAGGTATTGTTCGGCGGTCACAGCGATGTCGCTGAAAAGGTATGTGTGTGTGACGCTGCCGTAGCGATAATGTTCGCTACGGCAGCGATCACCAAATGTCACACGAACGACGGGGGCGGGTGCTATCGCTAGCGATGTCGCAGCGTGTAAAGCACCCTTTAATCTCCGCTTATTTAGTAAGCTGCACATAGTCTCGGGCGGTGTGCATGTGTAACCTACAGGGTCAAACCCTGCGGTATTTTAATATTGTTTAGGCACTACACGATTTTTACATGTAATAAAGGTTATGCTTTAAATCTCACTTGGTGCTAAAATATATGTATATTTAATCAGCAGACTTTTCCCCTCCGACTCACGCTTTAATGAAGTCACGTCATGTGATGAAACGTATCAGCATTAATCCCCTGCACTGTCGCATGGTATAGTACTGATGAAAGTATATTCCAGGTGGTAATTGATGTCTGTTACATCAACTGTGGATTTACAGACAAGCACTGGTCGTCATATCTCCACCAATGCTATACAAGTTCATCTTATAGTAAAGCTAGGAGTAGAAATTGCCTATTCTGCCGACCGGCATGAAAACTCCCATTGATCAAGTTATCACCGATCCTGGAGATAGGTATAAACTAATTGTTAGAGATGACCTGTGGAAGTTTGGGTTCGGCGGATTCAGCCAAACTTTAGATAAAGTTCTGTTCTGGACCCAGACTTGACCTGAACGCCATTGGAAGTCACTGATTGAGCAGTTCGGCTCTCCACCCACAGCCAGCCAGCCATAAACAGAGCACTTCCTGGGAGGGAGGGATTTCGGGTTTTTTTCATACATTTTTTTTGTACACATTACATCCAATTATGCTGTTTTTATCGCTAGTATGAGCCAAACACTGCATGTGGCTCACACTGGGCCGAGCACAGTGACGTTCATTGAGTGGTCAGCATAGGTACAGCTCCCGAACTGAAACACTTTAAAAAAAAAAAATAATATTTTTTTTTTTTTTTTAAACTTAACTGTTTAGATCCGCTCGTATCTATTTGTTTTCACTGGACAACCCCTTTAATGAGTTTCTATTGAAGAGTGTTGTAATATTCTGTTAGACCATTCTAGTATTTTTCTTATAGGTATACAATCATGAGTTCTATAAAAAAAATAATTGTATTAATAAAGGATATTGCTTCTATTAATCATGTTTACTAATTATTAGATGAAATTTTTCCTGACCTCCTAAAAATGTATTAATTTGCATGGGTCCATGAACTTTGTTTAGATCTTAATTATTGGCAACTGGTCCCATTCAGGATTCTACGAATAGATTTATTATTTTCCTCTTTTTTTATATTATGATTTAACAAAGATTTTAGTAGTTTATATTTTAACATTTTTAAAGTAATGTTATTTTTACCTCCTTTTTTTGTTTTTCCTTTCTGGAATTGGTTTGATCAGTAGAGGCTGCCTAAAGGATGCTATTCTAAGCAGTGACAAGACAAATTTGGTACACTTGATCAACATTTCAAGTCTCTTCTTCAGGGTACATTTACAATGTAACAAGGTCATCCAGAAGTGTAACTATTTTGAGGTTGCCCTGGGCCCACCATTATGCCTGGCCATGTAGATCCCGGGTGGGTGCCCCTCAACACGATCATTGTACAACCTGGACCAAGGAACCATGGCTTTCGTCTCTCTGTTGGTCAGATTGGATGTTGTGTACTACACCAAGCAAAGGAATCATAGCTTTCATCTCTCCATTGGTCGCATTGGATGGTGTGCTCTACCAAGCAAAGATACCATGCCTTTTGTGTCCTGTTGGACGGATTGGATGGTTTGCTCTACCAAGAAAAGGAATCATAGCTTTCGTCTCTCCATTGGTCAGATTGGATGGGATGTTCTACCCAGGCAGAATAGTTTAGAAGTGCATTAGTAGAAAACTAAAGAAAAAACTACTAAAATACACAATTTTTATTTAAATTAGGTATTAAAAGGGGGGGGGGGAGCCCAACATCTACATTAAATATTTGAGATAAAAATAGATATCCAAAGAAAACAAAAAGGAGGGGTCTGACCCTTATATCACCCTAAATTCAGCCCTTCCTTGCCGCGGAGGTTGGCACCCTAACGGCCTACGCATTTGGCGCCCCTGCTCACCGAAGACTATCCCTAAAGGCCCTAGAATGACCCTAGTAGATGTAAAGGTGATAGTACTAGCAAAGGTAAAGATGCCAAATTGAACCAACAGTCCGATCTACTGTACATAATAAAAAATATATACTATAACCAATCTAATTGAATTGGAAACATAGTAGGGTACAATGACCCAAATTAACCACTCAGTTGTATACCAGCGGCTCCTAACGGAAACCACCCAACCTCATCTATCTGAGGTTCTTCAGGAGTGGACTAAACAGTTAGTTCAAAGAAACAGTGAATAAAACGATGATAAATGCTGGTAGTCCTATGCAACACCAAGAATCCAAAAATCCCAAAATCTGACCAATGCCAACAGAATGAGGCTATATTCAATAGCTAAAGGGCCTCAAAAAGTACAGTACCAGGTCTCTGGCACCCATACGGGTAACAGTAGTTGACCAAGGTTTCAATACATATAACAATGGGAATAAGTTCAAAGGGATAGACAGCAGCCACTATTCAAGATACACAGTATTAGCCACTTATCTTAGATCTCAGTGCAAACCAAATAAAGATATTCCTCACAAGACACCCTGGATAGAGAACGGGTCCAGTATCCCCATAGGAGCAGTCAGTGAGCTCCTCAACTCATCACCCTCCGGTCCGGGTACGGTCAAAGTAAAGAGGTGCAGAGTAAAGGGGTCCTTTGGTCAGATTGGATGGTATGTTCTACCAGTGGCGTAACTACCGCGGTCGCAGCGGTCGCGATCACGACCGGGCTCGGGAGGCTAGGGGCCCGGCGGCCGCCAGGCAGATCAGCAGCCAGCTCCCGTGAGTGTGAGAGGAGCCGCGCTGATCTGTCACAGACCACGCGGCCGCTATTTGACCCGCTGCCGCCGCCGACACCGGGCCCCCCTGCCTGGTGTCAGCGGCGGCATCGGGGCCCCCTACCTGGTGTCAGCGGCTGCGGCGTCTCCCCCGTCACCGTGCACAGTAATGATGAAGCATAGCGCGGTCGGTGCCGCGCTATGCATCACCATTCTCCCCCTGTGCGGTGACGTCACTCCCGAGCGACTGCTGTGCTGAGTGCACAGAGTGCAGGACGGGAGAACGCCGACTGCAGCACCGGGAGACCGAGCAGCGGGGAGGACAGCAGCGGTGGAAGGAAGAAGGAAGGTGAGTACTTGTTGGTTTTTTTTTTTTTCTTTCTAATATAAGTGAGTAAACGGTGGCCAGAGGCTTGGGAAGGCAGTTCTGGGGAAGCTGCATTATTATACATGGAAGCCTGGAGAGGCTGCTTTATACATGGAGGTCTGAGGAGGCTGTATTATATATGGAGGCCTGGAGAGGCTGCTTTATACATGGAGGTCTGAGGAGGTTGCTTTATACATGGAGGTCTGGAGAGGCTGCATTATTATACATGGAGGCCTGGAGAGGCTGCTTTATACATGGAGGCCTGGAGAGGCTTCTTTATACATAGAGGCCTGGAGAGGCTGCTTTATACATGGAGGTCTGGGGAGGCTGCAATATATATGGAGGTCTGGGGAGTCTGCATTATTATACATGGAGGCTTGGAGAGGCTGCTTTATACATGGAGGTCTGGGTAAGCTTCATTATTATACATGGAGGTCTGGGGAGGCTGTATTATTATACATGGAGGCCTAGAGAGGCTGCATTATACATGGAGGCCTGGAGAAACTGCATTATACATGGAGGCCTGGAGATACTGCATTATACATGGAGGCCTGAGGATGCTGGGTGCATTGTTATACATGGAGGCCTGGAGAGGCTGGCTGCTACATTATACATGGAGGCCTGGAGAGGCTGGCTGCTACATTATACATGGAGGCCTGAGGAGGCTGGCTGCATTATTATATATGGAGGTCTGAGGGGCTGCATAATACAAAATGAAGGACACCTTATACATGGAATATGGGGCTGCATAATGCAATATGAAGTTTTATGGGGTTGCGTTATAATACATATAGGACTATGGGGGCTACATTATAATATATGGAGGACTATGGAGGCTACCTTATACATGGACTATGGGGGTGCATTATAAAACATTGGGGACTATGTGGTGCAGTATAATATATGGAGAACTATGGGGTGAATTATAATACATGGAGAACTATGGAAGTGTATTCTAATATATGAAGGGTTATGTGGGACCCTTTATACTATTTGGAAGGCTATGTGGGTGCCATTATTGTATTTGGAGATCTATATACAAGGGGGGACAAAGATACAAGCATGGGATGGGAACGTTTTGTGCTGAGGGAAAGGCTCTTTTCCCTCAGCACCCAGCTTTCCCATGCTCTGCTATACATCATTTCTCAGCACCCAGCTTTCCCATGCTCTGATATAGGAAAGCTGGGTGCTGAGGAAAAGATGTATAGCAAAGCATGGGGAAGCAGTGTGCCGAGGACAAGATGGATATCAGAACATAGGAAAGCTGGGTGCTGAGGGAAAGAACCCAGTGTCAGCATCATTATCCTGTACCCAGAGTGTTGGTGTACGTGGAGGGGGGGCCCAGGTCTGAACTTTGCACCGGGGCCTATCAAACTCTAGTTACGCCACTGTGTTCTACCAAGCAAAACTTCTCATATGGAACAAATAATATTTTGTGGCTCCATTTATTTATTGTTCTTTATATGAAGCACTTGCAAAGAATGTTGAGGGTTGTAGTACCATCCAATCAGTTGGGTTTAAATGCTGTTCTCTTTTTCTTTAGTATAGAAGATTTTCACAATAATTATCATTAATGATTATTATAATATGTACCATAATTTAAACTATTTTTCTACATGGTAGCATCAGTACTCCTATTATGTTCATGGTGGTCTAGCAGAGATCCATCCAATTTAAGATAAACTTTTGAGCCTTCTTTCACACATGTAAGAATAAATGGATTACTGTATGGCTGATGGACTTTTTTTTTCCAATATCCAACTGGAAACATAATGGCGCCACCCTTTTCTTTCTTCCCCATTTAATGTGTTTCTCCTTTTACTTAAGTAATACATTTCACAGTGACCAAGTTCCCTTATTTTTGCTGCTATGACATAACCTTTTAAGGCTATGTCCGCACGTTGCTTTTTACCTGCTTTTTTGCTGCTTTTTGAACTGCAGCGTATAATGGCAAAATGGTTGTGTTCTGCTTTTCAAGCAAAGTCTATGGGAATTTGGGTTTCTTGTCCGCACTATGCAGTTCAAACTGCAGCCTTTTTGTTGCAGAACTTTGGTCAAAAACTCAGCTTTGCAGTGCAAAACCCAAATGGCAAAAACAATTGACATGTCAATTGTTTTTGCCATTTGGGTTTTGCACTGCAAAGCTGAGTTTTTGACCAAAGTTCTGCAACAAAAAGGCTGCAGTTTGAACTGCATAGTGCGGACAAGAAACCCAAATTCCCATAGACTTTGCTTGAAAAGCAGAACACAACCATTGTGCCATTAAACGCTGCAGTTGAAAAAGCAGCAAAAAAGCAGGTAAAAAGCAGGTAAAAAGCAACGTGCGGACATAGCCTAAAACTTTAACTTATAGTTTTTGGGCGTTGTCTCTTTAAAACTCTCCAGGAACAATGCTTGCTGTAGACAGGTAGTGCCTTGAATTGCAGATGTGTCCTGCTGCTTTAAAGGGAACCGGTCCCATAGGATAACGCTATTTACCAGATACAGGATTAGTCTGTTGGTTAAAGGGAACCCTGTTCCCAGATTTTTCCCTATTAAACTAAAAGAATCCCCTTCTGCAGCTCCTGGGCTGCAGTCTATGAAGGTGCACCTTGACCCTGACTCCCCTTCCAGACCACAGAAATAACTTTATAAAATTTGGCCATTAGGTATGTTAATTAACTGTGTTGGCCAGATGGGTGAGCTCATTTTCTCCTCCTGTCCCCCCTCCTGCCGCTGATCGCCATCCTCCTTTCTTGATTTCTCGCGCCTGTGCAGTTAGGTTGGCTTGCGCAGGCGCAGTTTCCTCTGCCATATCGCAGGCAGAGCAGAAAACATAGCTGCCCTCGCTCGCGTCGGTAAGCTAAATGCGCAGGCGCGAGATTATGGTCAGCGCTGTGCATGACCTCACCAGCACCATGGTTGTACCAGCCCATAATGTTTTCTGCTCTGCCCGCAAAGTTTAATAGAGAAAAATCTGGTGACAGGTTCCCTTTAAGAGCATTCTAATACTGTCTGGCCACTTTACTGAAAAATGTATTTCATTGTTTCTAGGATCCATTGGTTTTCTGTCATACAGGCACTCCGGCATGGCTACAGTCATCACTCACTATACTATGATCCACAGCTGTAAGCATACCTTAGCACTTTGACTGACAAATCGACTACAGTGCATCAGTACAGAGAGAGCAGTCAAAGTATCGGGATATGCTTACAGCTAAAGCTCACAGTATGACTGAATGCCAGCAGCTTCCGAGAAGAAATAAATTAATTTTCTCCTGGGAGCCAAACTTTAGTATGGTGGCCAGCATGTTTCTGATGCAATTTACCGGCAAAGTAACCGTGTGTATGCAAATAAATAGGACTATGTGACGTGATAGGTTCCCAATAAGTAATCCTAAGAAAATGCTATTCACTGTTTCTAGAAAACAACAATGTCCTTTTTCTAATCCGAGCAAGAATTAAAACTAGCTAAAAAAAAGACCTTGTAATGCCACTATATTAGTGGTGGCAGGGGCAGCAGTAGGTGGACTGACAGCAGGTGACTGGGGCAGCAGTAGGTGGACTGACAGCAGGTGACTGGGGCAGCAGTAGGTGGACTGACAGCAGGTGACTGGGGCAGCAGTAGGTGGACTGACAGCAGGTGACTGGGGCAGCAGTAGGTGGACTGACAGCAGGTGACTGGGGCAGCAGTAGGTGGACTGACAGCAGGTGACTGGGGCAGCAGTAGGTGGACTGACAGCAGGTGACTGGGGCAGCAGTAGGTGGACTGACAGCAGGTGACTGGGGCAGCAGTAGGTGGACTGACAGCAGGTGACTGGGGCAGCAGTAGGTGGACTGAAAAATAAAAAAAAAAAAAATTAAAAAAAAGTATTTGTGCAAGCAGTTCTAAACGGTTATGGCACCTTATAATGAGTAGTCATTGTTAGGATTGTGCAGGAACACGACCTATTAAGAAGAGGAATGGTACCACCAAGTTGTCAATTTATTCATATATTTTCAACAAGAAGATCAGAGGAACGGCAGTACACCGACGAGTTCTAGGAGAAGTATTCGTACTGAAATTACAACTTTGGACAATTAAGTTTAACTAAAATCAAAATGTGATTGGAGTTAACAGAACGTTTTAATCAACCCCTGTAACACGCAACACTGATTTTTTATTACAAAATAAAAAAAAGAAAAAAAAAAAAATTTTAGAAAAAAAAAATGTAAATTTAAGTCCATCAAAAACTAACATTTCTCTAAAACATACTTCATAAACAAAGAAGAAATGGAAGCTTTCTCTGTCAGTTGTGGTTCTCATATATGTGACATACATTAAAAGGGCATAGAAATAATAGGTAATTTTCTGATTATCTATCAGGTTTCGTCTGTTGTGACAGGTTGGTGGATTGCTAGCTCCTGGGTCATTTCAGGCACTCCAAGACACAGTTCACACCCACAGGTTTGATGCAAGTGAGCAGTTTTATTAGTTAAGAATATAAATCAAAAGAAAACCAGAAATGTATATAAAATACAAATCTAGAACAGATAGCAGCTAAGTATACATGCAAATCCTGACTCCTGAGAGTGAAGCCTAGTGCACAGCATCCAAACAAAGCAGATCTCCCAGGGGCACACAGAGACATCAGATTTTGGATCCTCTGCCCCTTTATACCACGCCTGAGCATTGCAGAAGATTAGGTCCCTTTAACATTGCGTTTTTCTCTACGTCCACAGGTCCCGTCGGGGCATCCGTCCGGACCGCCCCTCCCCCACTCTGCAAAACGTGCTCCGGACGCATGCGCCCGACAGGGCCATTCACTGTTATGGAGCGCACTGCGTTAGCGTGTGCTCTGTTTTGTGCAATTTTGTGCATATATACGTTCTGCAGACGGACACCCGAACATAGGTGGAGCTACAGGGAGGCAGAAGGGACAAAATACAAAGAAAGTCAAAGCTTCTGCAACAGAAAAGCAATACACAGCAATGAAACCAATGAACAATTCCCAAGTCGTGGGATATAATTTATTATCATGATATGAAAAATTAAAGGGAAATTACCACACTTTTTTTTTTAATTTGTCCCAAAATACATTTAAAATATAAAAAACGGAATTAAAAAGTTGGTCAATTTCTGACGACATGCCATTAATTATGGTAAAATATGACCTTTGCTTGCAGGCGTAGCACAGCTAACAGTGTTTGTTATTGATCTGTGCACACATTATATTAGGGTTTCATAGTTAACACATACAGGTTATATCTGGCAGTCAGCCCATCGGTGGGAGTACTTTATTTCTTTTGGTTGACAATACCACAAGATGGCTGTTCCAGTACGTTACCTGCTCAGTAAGGAATACATGTACGTAGTGCATTTAATGCATGCAAATAAACTATACAATGACGTAAAAACATTGATAAAACCATTGAGCACTCCTTCCTTCTGCATTTTTTGCTTTGGACATAATTTTTAATGGTAATGTGGTAGGGAATTAGAAGCAATAAATAGGCGCGTGAATCACTAATCTCAATGTGCAGCTCAGGAGAAGGAGGATAACTGTATCCTTAGCCTTTCCATCCGTGCAGGGAGGAGAGCCACCATTTCCTTGGTGAGTTCCAGCTCTGTCTCCACCGATTTAATGGCCTCCTCATGGTCTGCGCAGTAATTTACAAGAAAAGCGTAACAGTTGAGTGAGATCTGCATGTTTTCCAACTGTTTCTTTCCATCGGCAGTAATGAGCTTTCCATACAGACGAGCAATATGGAACTTGGCTACCAGCGCGGGACGGACGACATCCTCTTCCAATTTCTCAGGGAATTTCTTATCCGGACTTCTTAAGGAATCCAAAAACATTTCGTAGAACTTGATTGCCGCCTGTGCCAGGCTGTTGATTTTCTTGATGGTGTGAGAGTCCATCTCATCCAGTTTATTTCCGATCGCCACCTTCAAGTCCATCATCTCGTAATAGGTGTCCGCCAACTCGAACTGAAGCTGTCTACAGATAAGAAGATAGTACTGCGGGTTTAACTCTTTACATAATGGTTCCAGCATATCTACTCTGCGCTTGTGCATTTTACATCGCCGTTCATAGTCTTCCTCAAAAAAGGCCAGAACCTTAAACAGGGCGCTGTGGTCCTGGATGACTTCTATGTGGTCAGTGACGTGTCCATCCAACTGAAAGTATTCCTTGGCTTCATTTATATAATTTTGCCCTACAAGAAAGACCTCTCTCGCTTCCTTAAAGTCCAATGGAAGTGAACAGTGAACTTTTTCTTCCACAGCTAAAATGGAATCATATAGGTCACTCGATCCAAACAGCACTGCCTTCTTCCGACCCTTTTCCTTCTCATCTTCCTGCTTTTTACGTTCAGCTTTAAGTTCTTCCTGAAGGTCAACATCGAGTTCACCTATGTTGTCCTAAGGCAAAATAAAAAAAAAGCAAAGAAATTGTCACGATAGTGACAAGGAAATATGACGCACGATGCGAAACACAACACAAGGGGTATACCGGGGCCACTTTAACAACAGTGGGCTCTAGCGCTAGTGAGAGGGAAGATTGACACCTCCTCTACTTATCTGCAACTGTACCCTGCACGCCTAGCCAGTCCCTATACAGGTATCTCATCAGTCGCGAGCAGGCAACTCAAGCCTTGAGTGACCCTACAATAGCCCTGGCTAGTGAGTGGACAGATAGGTGACGCCAGCCTCACTACTACACTAAAACAACACACAAGGGAAAGAAAACACAGACAGGATGAAACACACCAACAGACTGCTGCAGTCAGCACCAAGACTGCAGCCTAAACAGCGACTTTTAGAGGAGGGCTCCACCAGCTCCATCCAACTCCAGGCCAAGCATCCAAATGAGAGAGTGAATAACCGGCACCCTCTACTAGGGGCAGATGGTATATATTGGGACTGGGAGTGGTCCAAAATCGGAAACACCCGAGATGGTAATGAGAATGCTTGCTGCCAAGGAATACTGATATTGACCCTCTCCTCCCCAAAGGAAAGGAAACTACATTTAACTACAGGGGTAAGCATAGCAATGGCTTTCAAGCCCTGAATCTGTCATAAGTCTCAAATTTAAAGAAACAGTCATGACAGAAATTATATAAACAAAATAGTAGTGTAGTAGAATATATTTTGCATTTCTGGGAAATCTATGGGAAAAATGCTAGAGTTCCCCATTGATTTCCAGTATACTTAGGGGCTTGAGTCGCGCCCATCCTAGCGTCTAACTGCTGTTAACGAGTACAGAGCAACCGAGTATGGTAGTGCTCTCTCAGCACTATAGAAACATGTTCTGTGGAGTGACAGGTTTATCTATCTAGCATCTGATGGATGAGTCTGGAAGAACGATACCTGCCTTACTGCACCATCCCAACTATGAAGTTTGAAGGGCGGCACGATGACTCAGTGGTTAGCACTGCAGTTTTGTAGCGCTGGGGTCCTGGGTTCAAATCCCACCTATGACAACTGCAAGGAGATTGTACGTTCTGCCTGTGTTTCTGTGGGTTTCCTCTGGGTTCTACGGTTTACTCCCACACTCCAAAGACATACTGATAGGGAATTTAGATTGTGAGCCCCGAAGGGGACAGTGTTGCTCATGTATGTAAAGCGCTATGGAATTAATAGCGCTAGATCAGTGAATAAATATTAAATATATTTTATAATCCTATAAAGTCCCACATACATTAATAGGGGTCTTCGAGGTCTTCTGGGGCCTCAGTGTTCAGACCCTCACTTACCTATCCTTCAGATCACTTTAATACATACATTATATAATTTTTTATATATATACACACTAGCTGTACTACCCGGCTTCGCCCGGGTTAATAACTGCTGTTAACAAAATAGAATGTATTAACAAAAATGTATTCTGCACAGAAAAACCACAAAGCAAATAGATAGAAATGTAATTATTAAATTGTTGCCTATATTAACCAATCAGAGCTCAGATTAATTAACTGTAGCAAAATAGAAGCCAAGCTGTGATTGGTTGCTATTGGCAGTCTGATAAGAAGGGAATTTTGTTTACTTACCGTAAATTCCTTTTCTTCTAGCTCCAATTGGGAGACCCAGACAGTGGGTGTATAGCTACTGCCTCTGGAGGCCGCACAAAGAACTACACTTAAAAGTGTAAGGCCCCTCCCCTTCTGGCTATACACCCTCCCGTAGGAGTACTTCCTCAGTTTTAGTACCAAAGCAAGAAGGAGGAAAGCCAATAACAGTTTCAAAACCAAATTCAATCCGATAACTAGATCGGAGAACTTAAGAAACAACGTGAACAACATGTGCACCCGAAAAAACGAAACCCTAAAAACAGATAGGGCGGGTGCTGGGTCTCCCAATTGGAGCTAGAAGAAAAGGAATTTACGGTAAGTAAACAAAATTCCCTTCTTCTTTTTCGCTCCTAATTGGGAGACCCAGACAGTGGGACGTCCAAAAGCAGTCCCTGGGTGGGTAAAAAGATACCACATGAACGGGCTGTCATACAGCCTCTTCCTACAGGTGGGCCACCGCCGCCTGAAGGACCCGTCTACCTAGGCTGGCGTCTGCCGAAGCGTAGGTATGCACTTGATAGTGTTTGGTAAATGTGTGCAGACTCGACCAAGTAGCCGCCTGGCACACTTGCTGAGCCGTAGCCTGATGCCTCAACGCCCAGGACGCACCAACGGCTCTGGTAGAATGGGCCTTCAGTCCAGATGGAATCTGAAGCCCAGCAGAACGGTATGCGTGAAGAATTGGTTCCTTGATCCACCGCGCCAGGGTGGATTTGGAAGCTTGCGATCCCTTATGCTGACCAGCGACTAGGACAAAGAGCGCATCCGAACGGCGTAGAGGCGCCGTGCGAGAAATGTAAATCCTGAGTGCTCTCACCAGGTCCAACAGATGTAAACCCTTTTCAAATTGGTGAACTGGATGCGGACACAAAGATGGCAAAATGATATCCTGATTGAGATGAAAGGAAGAAACCACCTTGGGAGAAAACTCTGGAATTGGACGCAGTACTACCTTGTCTTGGTGAAACACCAGGAAGGGAGATTTGCAAGATAACGCCGCCAGCTCGGACACTCTTCGAAGAGATGTGACCGCTACAAGAAAAACTACCTTTTGTGAAAGCCGAGAGAGGGGAACCTCTTTCAAGGGCTCGAAAGGCGGCTTTTGAAGAGCAAGGAGAACCTTGTTCAGATCCCAGGGTTCCAATGGCCGTCTGTAAGGAGGAACGATATGACAAACTCCTTGGAGAAACGTGCGTACTTTAGAAAGCTGTGCCAAGCGCTTCTGAAAGAATACGGATAACGCGGAGACTTGACCCTTAAGCGAGCTAAGGGACAAACCTTTTTCCAACCCAGACTGCAGGAAGGAAAGAAAAATTGGCAATGCAAATGGCCAGGGAGAAAACCCTTGAGCCAAGCACCACGCTAAGAATATCTTCCACGTCCTGTGATAGATCTTAGCTGAGGATGGTTTTCTAGCCTGTCTCATTGTGGCAACAACTCCCTGAGACAAACCTGAGGCCGCTAGGATCCAGGACTCAATGGCCACACAGTCAGGTTCAGGGCCGCAGAATTCAGATGGAAAAACGGCCCTTGAGACAGCAGATCTGGACGGTCTGGTAGTGCCCACGGTTGGCCTACCGTGAGATGCCACAGATCCGGGTACCACGACCTTCTTGGCCAATTTGGAGCGACGAGTATGGCTCGCTGGCAGTCGGACTTGATTTTCCGGAGAACTCTGGGTAACAATGCTAGAGGTGGGAACACATAGGGGAGTCGGAACTGCGACCAATCCTGAACCAAGGCGTCTGCCGCCAGCGCTCGGTGATCGTGAGACCGTGCCATGAAAACTGGGACCTTGTTGTTGTGCCGTGACGCCATCAGATCGACGTCCGGCGACCCCCAGCGGTAACAGATCTGTTGAAACACGTCCGGGTGAAGGGACCATTCTCCTGCGTCCATGCCCTGGCGACTGAGAAAGTCCGCTTCCCAGTTTTCCACGCCTGGGATGTGAACTGCAGATATGGTGGACGCTCTGCTTTCCACCCACGTCAAAATCCGCTGGACTTCTTGAAAAGCTTGGCGACTGCGTGTTCCCCCTTGGTGGTTGATGTACGCCACCGCCGTGGAATTGTCCGACTGAATCCGAATCTGCTTGCCTTCCAGCCATTGTTGGAAGGCTCGCAGGGCAAGATAGATTGCTCTGATTTCCAGAACATTGATCTGCAAGGTGGACTCTTCCTGAGTCCACGTTCCCTGAGCCCTGTGGTGGAGAAACACCGCTCCCCACCCTGATAGGCTCGCATCTGTCGTGACCACTGCCCAGGACGGGGGAAGGAACGACTTTCCCTGTGACAATGAGTTGGGGAGAAGCCACCAACGTAGAGAGTCCTTGGCAGTCTGAGAGAGGGAGACAGTCCTGTCGAGGGACGTCGATTTCCCATCCCATTGGCGCAGAATGTCCCATTGGAGAGGGCGCAGATGAAACTGCGCGAACGGGACTGCCTCCATTGCTGCTACCATCTTTCCTAGGAAATGCATGAGGCGCCTCAGTGAGTGCGACTGGCTCTGAAGGAGAGATTGCACTCCAGTCCGTAGCGAGCACTGCTTGTCCAGTGGAAGCCTCACTATCGCTGATAGAGTATGAAACTCCATGCCAAGATAAGTCAGAGATTGGGTCGGGGTTAGATGAGACTTTGGAAAGTTGATAATCCACCCGAAAGTCTGGAGGGTGTCTAGCGCCACCTTCAGACTGTGTTGGCATGCTTCTTGAGAGGATGCCTTTATAAGCAGGTCGTCTAGATACGGGATGACCGAGTGACCCTGCGAGTGCAGAACAGCTACTACTGCTGCCATGACTTTGGTGAAGACCCGGGGGGCTGTTGCCAGACCGAAGGGTAACGCTACGAACTGTAGGTGCTCGTCGTGTATGACGAAACGTAGGAAACGCTGATGCTCTGGTGCAATCGGCACGTGGAGATACGCATCTTTGATGTCTATTGATGCTAGAAAATCTCCCTGAGACATTGAGGCTATGACGGAGCGTAGGGATTCCATCCGGAACCTCCTGACTTTTACGTGTCTGTTGAGCAACTTCAGATCCAGGACGGGACGATACGATCCGTCCTTTTTTGGGACCACAAACAGATTGGAGTAAAAACCGTGACCCTGTTCCTGAAAAGGGACGGAGGTCACCACTCCTTCCGCCTTTAGAGCGGCCACCGCCTGCAACAGAGCATCGGCTCGGTCTGGTGGTGGAGAAGTTCGGAAGAAACGAGTTGGCGGACGAGAACTGAACTCTATCCTGTACCCGTGAGATAGAATATCTCTCACCCAACGGTCCTTGACGCTTGCTAGCCAAATGTCGCCAAAGTGGGACAGCCTCCCCCCGACCGCGGGTGTGGGCATCGGAGACCGCAAGTCAGGAGGACGTCGTTTTGGCAACGGTTCCTCCGGCTGGTCTTTTTGGGCGTGACTGAGACCTCCAAGAATTTGAACGTCTCTGGTCCTTTTGAGTCTTTTTTGACGAGGCGAATTGGGACTTGCCCTGTCCTCGAAAGGACCGATAACCAGACTGACCCCTCCTCTGTTGGGGCTTGTTTTGTCTGTGTTGTGGCAAGGAAGAGTCCTTACCCTTGGAGTGTTTGATGATTTCATCCAAACGCTCTCCAAATAATCGGTCACGAGAAAAAGGCAAATTGGTTAAGCACTTCTTGGAATGAGAATCTGCTTTCCAATGTCTCAACCACAGAGCCCTACGCAAAACAACTGAGTTGGCTGACGCCACTGCCGTGCGGCTTGTAGCGTCCAGAACAGCATTAATCGCGTACGACGCGAATGCCGCCATTTGCGAGGTCAATGGCGCTACCTGCGGGGCAAATGCACGTGTGACTGAGTCGACTCGCGCAAGCCCGGCCGTGATAGCTTGGAGTGCCCATACGGCCGCAAAAGAAGGCGCTAATGACGCTCCAATCGCTTCATAGATGGATTTCAGCCAGAGCTCCATCTGCCTGTCAGTGGCATCTTTAAGTGCCGCTCCATCTTCAACAGCAACCAAGGATCTAGCTGCAAGCCTGGAAATTGGAGGATCCACTTTTGGACACTGGGTCCAACCCTTGACCACTTCAGAGGGAAAAGGGTAGCGTGTATCTTTAAGTCGTTTAGGAAAACGCCTTTCAGGATAAGCGTGGGGTTTCTGGATTGCGTCTCTGAAGTCAGCGTGGTCCAGAAAAGTGCTTAATGTACGCTTAGGGTATCTGAAATGGATTCTCTCGTGCTGCGAAGCTGACTCCTCTACAGGAGGAGCTGGTGGGGAAATATTCAACATCTTATTGATGTTAAATATAAGATCATTAACTATGGCGTCACCATCTGGTGTATCTAGATTGAGAGCGGTCCCAGGATCAGAATCCTGATCAGTTACGTCCGCCTCATCACCCATAGATTCATCCCGCTGGGATCCAGACCATTGAGATGAATGTGAAGGCCCGTCATAACGAGCCCGCTTAGGCTGCCCGGGGCCATCGTCCGAGTCAGAGTCTTCACCCTGAGGTGTAGATGCCCGTCCCGGAGCTAGGAGCTGAGGGGGACCAGGGGGCAATACATGCACAGTGTCCGTGGTCTGAAGTACAGGCCTAGCTCGCAATGTGTCAAGAATTTGCGACATAGTGAGAGACATTCTGTCAGCAAAAGCTGCAAACTCAGTTCCTGTCACCTGGACAGCATTCACAGGTGGTACACCCTGGGACACGTCCAGCAGAGGTCCCGACTGTGCAAGCGCCGCAGGGGCCGAGCACTGCACACAATGGGGGTCCGTGGAGCCTGCCGGTAGAAAAGTCCCACATGCGGTGCAGGAAGCATACAATGTCTGTGCCTTGGCACCCTTGCGTTTTACGGGCGACATGCTGCTGGCTCTCTGCATGTGAGAGAGTCTATAGCCAAAGGGCGACCAGCGCTATGTAATACCAAGTATTTGTAGCAACAAAATACTAAGAATACTACGAGCACAAGAGGGGGTGAGCCCTGGGGGCTGCTTACCGCCCGCTGAACAGCGGGTAACCTTGTCTGGGTCTCCCCGGCTCCCCTCTGCAGCTCAGCGTGTCAGCAAGAATGGCTGCCGGCTAATGTGGAGAGGGGCGGTCCGTGGGAGTTCCCAAACAAAAGTGCGGGAACAGTGTCCCCTCTGTGCTGACTGTGAGGGCTGGAGTATGTAAAAACGACTCCAGCCCTCAGCGCTGATGCACTGGCCAGCGTCCCGCCCCTCTCCTGACTGGCAGGTCTGGGGGCGGGAACGAACGAAAGCAGGCCGCAAAAGCCGGGGACTCGAGTTATCAGCGCGGCCGCCGTAAAAGCGCGGGCCGCGCTGAAGTCCCCGGCGCACTACAAGTGCCAGCCGCGCCGCTGTTCCAGCGGCCGGCGCGACCGAGTCCTAGACGTGGGCAGCGTCCCGCCCCTCTCCTGACTGGCAGGTCTGGGGGCGGGAACGAACGGAAGCAGGCCGCAAAAGCCGGGGACTGTAGTGATCAGCGCGGCCGCCGTAAAAGCGCAGGCCGCGCTGAAGTCCCCGGCGCACTACAAGTGCCAGCCGTGCCGCAGTCCCAGCGGCCGGCGCGGCCGATTCCCATAAGTGTGCCTGCTTCAGCTAAGCTGAATGAGGCCATGGCACAGGCGCCGCAGCGCTGATGTCCCCCGGCGCACTACAACACCCAGCATGCTGCGGTGTGAGCGCCAAATGCACGGGGACACAGAGTACCTTAAGGAAGCAGGGCCATGTCCCTGATGTACTCCGCTCCATCCAGCATCTTCTCCAGGGGCTGTAGATGGAGCACGGTCTCAGTGCCTGGAGACCGGTAAATCCCACTTCACCCAGAGCCCTGTAAAAAGGGATGGGGAAGGAATCAGCATGTGGGCTCCTGCCGCCGTACCCGCAATGGGTACCTCAACCTTACAAACACCTCCGACATAAGTGGGGTGAGAAGGGAGCATGCTGGGAGTCTGTATAGACCCTCTTTTCTTCCATCCGACATAGTCAGCAGCTGCTGCTGACTAAAAACAATGGAGCTATGCGTGCGTGTCTGACCTCCTTGCGCACAAAGCTAAAACTGAGGAAGTACTCCTACGGGAGGGTGTATAGCCAGAAGGGGAGGGGCCTTACACTTTTAAGTGTAGTTCTTTGTGCGGCCTCCAGAGGCAGTAGCTATACACCCACTGTCTGGGTCTCCCAATTAGGAGCGAAAAAGAAATCTCCAGTTAACAGAAAGCCCTCCCCCCTGACAGTATATATTAGCTCACACACACACATAATAGACAGGTCATGTGTCGGTCTCTTTGTGTCGGTCTCTTACCCTGTCTGTATCTGTCTCTTTCCCTGGCTGCATTGTGACATGCCAACATTCCATATAAGGGCGTGGCTGCGCATTCTTCTGAAGTTCTGGCTGCACTGTGGCTCCCAGCTCCATTCGCTTTAACGGAGGCAGGTTTTTTGGCGAATAACTAAAGAGCGGGGTTAAAATTTCCCCTCAAAACATAGCCTATGGTGGGGCGGAGCTAGCCGATGGCACACTGAGATGCTGTAAGAAGGAGCTCCCACATACCAGCGGTGAATTCTCACACTTCAAAGGCACTCACCGGGTCCAGGATCAGTAATGGCACGCAGGAGAGGACGGGGGACGAGTGTACAGACTCCAGAGGGGGAAGGTACAGATATCACCCGCTTTTTCGGGACCTCAGCCTCCCAGCCTGATACCTCTGCTCTCTCCAACATGGCGCCGGCAGACACTGAGGCAGGAGATAACGCTGAGCAAACATGCAGAGGAGCTACCTCACTGTCTCCTCACACAACAGCAGCCAGCTCAGCCATAAACATAGATAAGGCACAGCAGGACACTACAGAAGGGAGTGTTGAAAACCCCCTGTCCCAGCCACAAAAGCGACTGCCAGATAAACTGCAGGCAGAGCAGGGCCCCAGCTCTGTGATACAGCAGACCCCAGCAGCCATGGGAAGCAGATCTGTGACACCCGGAGAGGAACCTGTAATACCACAACAACAGCACACATCACCTAAAGAACAAAGATCCCCCCCCTCCAACACCTCCACCCGCAGAAACAAGGGAGAGAAGAATAAATCAGACCAGACACAGGAGCAAGAAGACGATTGGGATTGGAAAGCACATATCAGATCAATTCCAACCAGGCAGGAAATGGACTCTTTGCTGGGGAAACTGAGGGAATCCCATAAGCAAGACATGGCCTCTATACAATCAGAAATCAAACAAATTGGCCAGCGTGTAGCAGCTACAGAAGAGGTGCAGGAACAGGTATTTTCCCATATAGAATCACATCAACAAGTCCTATCAGAGCACACGGCCCAGATACAGGACATTCTGACCCACTTAGACGATATTGAAAACAGACATCGCCGTAATAACTTAAGAATTAGAGGCCTCACAGAAGCAGTGGCACCACCACAGCTGGATGAATGGGCACAAAAATTCTTTACCCGTCTCCTCCAACGCGACCCAGAACAACGCATAGAACTGGACCGCATCCACAGATCCCTAGGCCCCAAATCTCCTGATCCGGCCAGACCAAGAGATGTGATATGTCGGGTCCACTTCTATAAAGAAAAGGAGGCCATACTACAAAGATGCAGAGAGAAAGGAGCGGGTACATATAAAGGGACACCTCTGATTGTCCTACCAGACCTAGCACGGAGGACACTGCAACTACGCAAGGCCTTAAGACCACTACTCCAATCCCTCAAAGATAAGGATGTTCCTTATCGCTGGGGATATCCGTTCCAACTCACAGCAAAGAAAAATGGGAAGTCGGCGGTCTTCCGGTCCTTGGGAGACCTCCCCAACTTCCTAGGGACTTTTGAACTGCCTATGATCAGCCTGCCAGATTGGCCAACCCCGGGGGGCCCTGCACCCTTACCACCAAGAGAGTACTGGCGACAAGTCCAGAAGAGAAGGGGTGGAGGATCCCCCCGTGATATACACCGCTGAATATCGCTGACCATCCAAAGAAAAGGACAAAAACTTCTTGGAAAACCAGGAGGCGAGATATAAATTGATTGTATTGGACTGCTTACCTGTTCATAGAGCGTCATGTATCAGTATCTTCTCTCCTCACGCTTACTTTCCTAGTCCCCCCCCCTTTTTTTTTTTTTTTTTTTTTTCTTTCTCTTTTTTTTTTTTTCTTCTTCTTTTCTTCTCTTTCCTTCTCTCTCTCCCTACTCCCCTCCACTCGCCCCCTCTCCCCTCCCCTTATACCTCTTCCTTCGTATCATTCCCACCTTGCGTCTTCCTCTTCACACACCTTCTATGAGCGCACTACTTCCTACAAACTAACTCTACTCAACCCATCTTCCCTCCCCAGCACACATACTTACAAAGGACACATGCCCTACACTAATTTCTACCTCCTTCCTCTCCCCCCCTCTTAGACATGCTCTCTACATACACCACTCCATACG
Organism: Anomaloglossus baeobatrachus; assembly: GCF_048569485.1. NCBI lineage: Eukaryota > Metazoa > Chordata > Amphibia > Anura > Aromobatidae > Anomaloglossus > Anomaloglossus baeobatrachus. The sequence goes on from NC_134357.1 coordinate 116,735,116, forward strand.
CCTCCTACACTCCGTCCTCCCACTTCTCCCCACGTCCTCCCCCCTGGTCATTTGCCCTACACCACTTCATATTTATTTATTTATTTATTTTTTTTTTTTATTGTCTCACTCAATCTGTTGCTCCCCCTTTCATTCTTTACATCTGGATCTGATACTGAGCTCTGGTTTAATGGCATTTTATATTGAGTTGATAGCCTCGTGTTCTCCTCCCGATGTGCGATCCATACCCAAAACACACCAAGTAATTGGGGGTGTGGGGGAGGGGAATGGAAAAGTGATTAATCACTACTAGACTGTATACGTTGATTGTTATTTATATTACTTGTGGGCGTTCGCCGCAGAAGGGAGTTCCTGAAAGACCGTAGGCTTTCCCGCACCTCTATTAGGGACGTGGCAGAGTGCCACATTAGACAATAGTCTACCAGTAGATACCTAAGATCAGTAGGCACCCTAGTCCTACTTAGCTTATCTAATTTTACCTTTCACCACTATCTTATCTCTGCTCTTTCTCTTCTCCCCTTGGTTTTCCCTATACCCTGCCTACCCTTTTCTGTGATGTCGCACCTCACCTTTTGCACTTACAATACTAAAGGCTTAAATAAACCCGAAAAGAGAAGTCAGATCCTATATCGCCTGCACAGGAAGGGAGTTAAAATAGCCCTATTTCAAGAGACACACTTCATAGCCTCCAACACTCCCAACTGTAAAACCAAGAATTACCCGACATGGTTCCATGGCCCACACCCCAACAAGAAGGCATGTGGGGTTTCCATTGCTTTTCACAAGACATTCCAGCCAACAGTTCTCAACACGCTCACTAGCCCAGAGGGACGCTGGCTATTTCTTAAAATATCTTTCCTGAATAATACTTATACAATCGCTAACATCTATTTCCCAAATCAGGACCAGGTATCCTTTGGAGTGGAGACTCTGGAGAAGCTGGCAGAGTTTGCGGGTGGCACCTGTATCATCTTGGGAGGAGACTTCAACCTTGTGCTGGATCCAGCCATGGATTCGTCCTCTGGTAGGTCTGCAATCCCCTCCTCGGCACTACGCAGATTAAAACGAGAACTAACATCCCTTAAACTAGTCGATCTTTGGAGGGTCTTACATCCCGGAATCAGAGACTACAGTTTTCATTCCACAGTTCATAATAGCTACACCAGACTAGACCACATTTTCATATCCCACGACCTGCTAGACAAATCCCCGCGTTGTTCAATGGATGTTTTTCTCTGGTCGGACCACGCACCAGTATATGGGGAAATTGGGGTGAGAGATATGGGGGGGGTGGGACACACATGGAGACTGAACGACAACCTGCTCAAGAATGAGCAATGCCTGGAGGATATTCATAAAACCATTGCAAACTTCAAAATAGATCATATGGCAGATCCCACACCTGCCCCGGTCAAATGGGAAGCGTTGAAATGTATGATCAGGGGGGTCTGCATATCCCATGGATCAAGAATTAAAAAAGAAAGTGCAAGGGAACTAAAAGAACTGTTAGCACAACTAGGCCATAAAGAAACGATAAACAAAACCAAATCCAGTGACACCATTAAAACGGAAATTTCTACTATCCGCCACCAAATATTATCTATCCTTGACCAAAAATCACTGTGTATCAGAGATAAATTTCGTAGGAATATCTTTGAGTTTGGAGATAAAAGTGGACGATTGTTAGCCAGGACCCTTCACCCCAGACAGGCACAAACCCCAATATTAGCGTTAAACTCACAGACAGGTACCCAGATACATTCCACCCCTGACATATTAGAAGAATTCAGAAACTACTATACAAAACTTTATAACATCCCATCCCCACATACCCCATCACCTGATGCGAGACATCGCGACATTTGGGAATACTTAAACAAATATGCCCCAGACCCCCTTGAAGATGCGGTAGCTGAAGACATAGACGAGGATTTCTCAGACACAGAGCTAAGCGATGCCATTAAAACCCTTAAAGTGGGTAAAAGCCCTGGTCCTGATGGGTTCACCCCCCGGTTTTACAAAATATGTGGAGGGGCCTGCAGCCCTATAATGCTGAAAGCCTTCAATTCCATAACCAACACATGCCAGTTCCCTAAACAGACACTCCAAGCCCGAATAACTGTAATCCCCAAGCCTGGCAGGGACCCACTGACCTGCTCTAATTACAGACCTATCTCACTAATAAATGTGGATATTAAATTGTACTCTAAAATGATAGCCCTGAGACTAGGCCCCCTCATACCCAAACTAATCCACAAAGACCAGGTGGGATTTGTCCCAGGGAGGGAGGCACGGGACAACACTATTAGAACCCTGTCCCTAGTGGCCCAGGCACGTCAGCGTCAAATCCCAATGTGCCTCTTGACAGTAGATGCCGAAAAGGCATTTGACAGAGTCCATTGGTTTTTTTTAGAAGCCACAATGCAGGCAATCGGCGTCCGTTCGCGCTTACTACAATGGATAAAAGCATTATATCACGAACCAACGGCACAAGTGGGCGTGAACGGACGCCTGTCAGCTCCATTTAATATTAGAAACGGTACCAGACAGGGATGCCCCCTATCGCCATACCTATACATCCTGGTAATGGAATCCTTAGCAAATGCACTCAGGGAAAACCCTTCGATAAAAGGGATACAGATAGGACAAACATCTCATAAATTAGCACTATTTGCGGACGATCTCTTGATATATGTGACACAGCCGAAGACTAGTTTGCCCAACATACTGCAGGAGTTTGAGATCTTTGGCAGACTCTCCAATTTTAAAGTAAACCTACAAAAAACAGAGATCTTAAATGTATCGCTACCATCCGTAGAAGAGAATACTCTCAAACCCGCCTTCCCCTTTAAGTGGGCCAGCAATTACATTAAATATCTGGGGATCAGGGTTTCTCCCAACCACCAAGATCTATATAATTACAATTTCCCAGACCTTTTAAAAAATATCCACAAAGACCTCATAGCATGGCATAACCTCCCCATTTCCTGGTTCGGCAGGGTCAATACAATTAAAATGGATGTCCTACCTAAAATACTATACCTGTTTCAAACTGTCCCACTGAACCTAGGAGAAAATGTCTTCCTCAAGTTAAAGAAGATGATCAGCAATTTTATATGGCGTGGCACCAAACCCCGACTGAAATACTCAATGCTGACTAAATCTCGCTGGGACGGAGGGGCGGGGCTCCCAGATCTTAAAGCTTATCACGCAGCAGCGGTGGGTGGTTGCATATTGGATCTCCTGCACAGTAAAGACAGAAAATTGTGGGTGGAGATTGAATGTGACCTATGCCCGAATATGGCACACGGAATCTTCTGGTTGTCATCTAGAACTAACCTTGGGACCCTGGGAGTTTCCCCGATCCTCTTGTCCCTGGCTACAGCGTGGAGGACAGCCAATAGACGATATAGATTGACAGGAGAACCGGGTCCTATGACGCCTCTGGTGGGCAACCCCGCGTTTCAATGCTGGTTTCACGAACCTCATCCCAGACTGATTTCAACGCCAATGGGAAGGATTCCACGAGTTAAAGACGTAATTACCCAACAGGGATGCAAACCACTGATATCCCTGCTTGGAGACCGGCCACGGGAACCAGGTTACTGGTTCCAATATCTACAACTACGTAGTTTCATAGATTCTCTGGCTCCGGGATCTGAGATACATAAGGATCTGACTCCATTTGAAAAACTATGCTTCCTTAGAGAAACACCCCCTCACATAGTCTCAATAATCTACAACATAGCAGTGCCCGAGGGGGGTGGAGGAGACGACTTGCCTGACTACGTTAGACATTGGCAAACAGAATTGTGCCAGACTTTTCCCAAGGCACAATGGTGTAAGTCATTTAACCTAACACACAAATCCACCATTTCTTGTAGAATGCAGGAACTCAATTATAAAATCCTCTCACGGTGGTATAGGACACCCGCCAGACTACATAAAATGTTCCCAGAGGTATCTGACGCCTGTTGGAGGTGCAAGACCTCAGTGGGCACAATGCTACATATCTGGTGGACCTGCCCAGGGATACAGGGTCTTTGGAAAGATGTCTTTGCTCTCTATAACCATTTACATCACACGGAAGTGACACCCTCACCGGAAGTGGCCCTCTTATCAATGTATACAGGGGCAGTCTCCAAGGCGAAGAAAGGCTTGCTCTCGTACTTTATGATTTCAATGAGGCAAATCATACCGAGGCATTGGAGATCCCCCTGTACATTGAGGAGAGCAGACTAGGTAGAGGCTATGGATAGCCTGCGGCGTCTGGAGGAGTTGAGAGCGTTTGACGAAGGGAAAGACTCCTTGTGTTTCTCGGTTTGGTACCCGTGGCTTCAGTATAGAGAAACACAGCAATTCCAAACCTGGTTACTCACAGGCGCTCTATCACAATAAATATTCAAGAAGCCGGGATGGGCTCCCGGACACAGGAGTGGCGCGGCATCACAATACAGACCTTCTCCTCCCCCCCCCATCATTTCCCCATGTCTTCCCCTCCTTCCCTTTTTCTCTACCTATCTTTCTCTCCCTCTCTCTATATCGCTTTCTCACCTAATTGATATACATAGGGTCATGTTTTCATACCTATTGAACCAGACTATACAGAAGGAGTTGCCTTTAACACTTTACACGGAATAAATATAAAGATAGAAGATTAGTACATGTTAAAATTAAGATGTTCTATAGGATGTTATACAGATTTTACCTTCCACATGATTTGCGATACATTTCATAGTACCATACGTTTTACGAGACTTCAAGACATAGGTTATTTTATAATCTTTATATGCTGTAACATTGGGTAACATGAAAGACCCTTATGCATTTCTTATCTTCTGTTATATGAAAACTTTTGAAATAATAAAGAAATATTAAACGAAAACATAGCCTATGACGCTCTCTGGGTCCAGATGCAACGGTGCGGATGCCAATCCCACACACACACACACACACACACACACACACACACACACACACACACACACTATATAAAGCTGAGGGGAAATTTTAACCCCACACTTTACAGTTATTCGCCAAAAAACCTGCCTCCATTAAAGCGAATGGAGCTGGGAGGCACAGTGCAGCCAGAACTTCAGAAGAATGCACAGCCACACCCTTATATGGAATGTTGGCGTGTCACAATGCAGCCAGGGAAAGAGACATACATAGACGGAGAAAGCGACAGACGGAGAAAGCGACAGACGGAGAAAGCGACAGACGGAGAAAGCGACAGACGGAGAAAGCGACAGAGACAGACAGACAAAAATAGAGAGAGACACAGAGAGGGGGAGACAGACAGAGAATCGGAGAGAAACAGAGAGACTGTTACTATCCCGGGCAGCGCCGGGTGCTATGTTGTGAGGCGAAATTTAAACCCCGCACGTTCCAATTTACCAATCAATTTTGCCCCTATCTACAAAAAAAGTGAAACGAAAAGTGTTGGGGGCAAATTGACAGCTGCCAGATGTGAACAACGGGGACTTAAAGAATGAGAGCGATGGCGCCAAAGAGTATATACCGTACAGCTGCTAAGGTGGGGCCCCGACATGGGATACTCACCACACTCGGGGATACACACACACACACACACACTCTACCATGTACTTGAACACATATACCACCCTCAGCACACATCTCACCACACACACCACATCCCGCCACATAATTGCCCTAAAACACACACAAGTCTGGTATTATCCTTCAAAAATAAAAATTTGATTAAAAAGCAGCCAAACTACAAGAACAACAAATGTACCATATAGGAAATACGGCAGCTGTCAGTCACATGACCTGTCTATGTGTATGTGTGAGCTAATATATACTGTCAGGGGGGAGGGCTTTCTGTTAACTGGAGATTTATCAGGCTGCCAATAGCAACCAATCACAGCCTAGCTTCTATTTTGCTACAGTTAATTAATCTGAGCTCTGATTGGTTAATATAGGCAACAAAGGACATTCTCAGTATGTGTGAGGTCATAGGATGTTAAATCTGTGTGGAATATCTGTGGTGTTGAAAAAGAGAATTTTGTTTACTTACCGTAAATTCTTTTTTTTATAGTTCCGTATTGGGAGACCCAGACATTGGGTGTATAGCTTCTGCCTCCGGAGGACACACAAAGTACTACACTAAAAAGTGTAGCTCCTCCCTCTGAGCATATACACCCCCTGGATAACCAGATCTAGCCAGTTTAGTGCAAAAGCTGAAGGAGAATAGCCACCCACAAGTAAAGACAGAGCAAGAACCGGAACAACCGGAGCCTCTGTCTACAACAACAGCCGGTGATAACACGCGGAACAAGAAACTGCCAACAGGCAACAGGGAGGGTGCTGGGTCTCCCAATACGGAACTATAAGAAAAAGAATTTACGGTAAGTAAACAAAATTCTCTTTTTCTTTATCGTTCCTATGGGAGACCCAGACATTGGGACGTCTCAAAGCAGTCCATGGGTGGGAATAAACAGAAAACTGAGAAGTAGGCGTAACCTAACTTCACAAATGGGCGACAGCCGCCTGAAGGATGAGTCTGCCCAAGCTCGCATCTGCCGAAGCATGAGCATGCACTTGCTAGTGCTTTGAAAAGGTATGCAGGCTAGTCCAAGTGGCAGCCTGACAGACCTGCTGAGCCGTAGCCTGGTGCCTGAAAGCCCAAGAGGCACCGACAGCTCTGGTTGAGTGTGCCTTCATCCCCGGCGGGGGAGGCACCTGAGTACACTGGTAGGCATCGGATATGGCCGACCTAATCCAACGAGCTAAGGTCGGCTTAGAAGCCGAGAGGCCCTTACGCCGACCTGTGGTTAGCACAAAAAGAGAGGTGCACCGCCTAAGAACAGCGGTGCGAGACACACAGATCCGGAGCGCCCGCACCAGATCGAGTATGCAACGCTTTTTCAAAGCGATGAACAGGAGCCGGACAAAAGGAAGGCAGGGAAATGTCCTGGTTAAGGTGGAAAGGAGAAACCACCTTAGGGAGAAAATCCGGAGTCGGACGGAGAACCACCTTGTCTTGATGAAAAACCAAAAAAGGTGACTCCGAAGAGAGCACAGCCAAATCAGAGACTCTCCTGAGGGAAGTTATGGCCACTAGAAAGACCACTTTCTGTGAAAGACGAAACAAAGAAACCTCCCTAAGAGGCTCAAAGGGGGGTTTCTGCAAGGCCGTGAGGACCAGATTGAGGTCCCAGGGATCCAAGGGCCGCCGGTAAGGCGGAATGATGTGAGACGCGCCCTGCATGAAGGTGCGCACCTGAGCCAGCCGGGCGATACGCCGCTGGAACAGCACTGACAGAGCCGAGACTTGTCCCTTGAGGGAATTGAGGGATAGTCCTAGCTGCAGACCTGACTGTAGAAAGGACAGAAGGGTCGGCAAGGAAAAAGGCCAAGGAGCATGGCCAGAAGAGCGACACCAGGACAAGAAAATTCTCCAGGCCCTGTGATAGATTTTGGCCGAGGAAGACTTCCGAGCCCGAGTCATAGTGGAAAATGACTTCAGGAGGAATACCTGAAGTCGTAAAGATCCAGGACTCAAGAGCCACGCCGTCAATCTGAGAGCCGCAGAATTCTGGCGGAAAAACGGACCTTGTGAGAGAAGGTCTGGACGGTCCGGAAGATGCCACGGCACCTCTACGGACAGATGGAGCAGGTCTGGGTACCAAGCTCGCATGGGCCAGTCCGGTGCAATGAGGATGACCCGACGGCCCTCCATTCTGATCTTGCGCAGAACTCTGGGCAAGAGAGCTAGAGGGGGAAACACGTAGGACAGACGAAACTGGGACCAATCTTGAACCAGAGCGTCCGCTGCAAGGGCCTGAGGATCGTGGGAGCGAGCCACGTAAACCGGAACCTTGTTGTTGTGCCGGGATGCCATTAGATCCACTTCCGGAGTGCCCCACTTGCGGCAGATTGACAAACACTGCCGGATGCAGGGACCACTCGCCACTGTCCACGGTTTGACGGCTGAGATAATCTGCTTCCCAGTTTTCCACGCCTGGGATGTGGACTGCGGATATGGTGGACCCAGAGTCCTCCGCCCATTGAAGGATGCGTTGAACCTCCAACATTGCCAGGCGGCTGCGTGTCCCGCCTTGGTGATTGATGTAGGCAACCGCTGTCGCGTTGTCTGACTGGACTCGGATGTGCTTGCCCGCCAAAAGGTGGTGAAAGGCTAGGAGAGCTAGAAGCACAGCTCTGGTTTCCAGCACATTGATCGAGAGGGCTGACTCGGACGGAGTCCAAGTGCCCTGTGCTCTGTGGTGGAAACATACCGCTCCCCAGCCGGATAGGCTGGCATCCGTGGTGAGGATCACCAAGGACGGGGCCAGGAAGGAGCGTCCCTGAGACAGAGAGAGAGGGGCCGAAGCCACCAGCCACTAACCTGTGCAAGGAGGAAGTCCGCTTGTCCCAACAGCGGAGAATGTCCAGCTGCAGAGGACGCAGATGGAACTGGGCAAAGGGAACAGCCTCCATTGACGCCACCATCTGACCCAGCACCTGCATCAGGTGCCTGATGGAATGACATCGGGGCCTCAGCAGAGAGCGCACCGCCAGATGGAGGGACTGCTGTTTGACTAAGGGCAGCTTCACAAGTGCCGGCAGAGTCTCGAACCGCATCCCTAGGTACGTGAGCCTCTGGGTCGGAGTCAGAGTGGATTTGGGCAGATTGACAAGCCACCCGAATTGGGCTAGAGTGAACGAGACACTCCGCTGACAGTCTGCGCTGGATGAAGCCTTGACTAGAAGGTCGTCCAGGTAAGGAATCACTTCCAACCCCTGGAGGTGCAGAACCGCAACCACTGCTGCCATGACCTTGGTGAATACTCGAGGGGCCGTGGCTAACCCGAAGGGGAGAGCCACGAATTGGAAATGTTCCTCTCCGATTGCAAAACGTAGCCAACGCTGGTGTGAAACTGCAATTGGCACATGCAGATAGGCATCTCTGATGTCGATGGATGCCAGGAAATCTCCTTGGGTCATTGAGGCAATGACTGATCGCAGAGACTCCATGCGAAAATGCCGCACCTGAACATGCTTGTTGAGAAGCTTGAGATCCAGGATGGGCCAGAAGGAACCGTCCTTTTTGGGGACTAGGAAGAGATTTGAGTAGAAACCTCTGAACCGTTCCCGGGCGGGAACCGGTACAATTACTCCGTTGGCCTGCAAGGATGCCACGGCCTGAGAGAAGGCGGCGGCCTTGGAGCAGGGGGGAGTTGACAGAAAAAAATCTGTTTGGCGGGCTGGAAGAGAATTCTATCCTGTAGCCGTGGGAGATGATATCCCGCACCCACTGATCGGAGACGTGTTGAAACCACACGTCGCCAAAGTGGGAGAGCCTGCCACCGACTAAGGACGTTGCTGGCGCGGCCAGATAGTCAAGAGGAGGCTGCCTTAGTGGCAGCAGCTCCTGCGGTCTTTTGTGGACGCGCCTTTGTGCGCCAGTTGGGTTTTTGGTCCTTGGCTGAGTTAGTGGACGAGGCCGAGGGCTTAGAGGATGACCAGTTGGAGGAACGAAAGGAACGAAACCTCGACTGGTTCCTACCCTGGGCAGGTTTCCTGGTTTTAGTTTGTGGCATGGAAGTACTCTTCCCGCCAGTAGCTTCCTTAATAATTTCATCCAGTTGTTCACCGAATAGCCTGGATCCAGCAAAAGGGAGCCCAGCAAGGTACTTCTTTGAAGAAGCATCTGCCTTCCACTCTCGAAGCCACAAGATCCTGCGGATAGCGAGGGAATTAGCCGAAGCCCCCGCAGTGCGGTGAGAAGCCTCCAGCATGGCAGACATGGCATAGGATGAAAAAGCTGAAGCTTGGGAAGTTAAGGCAACCATTTCGGGCATAGATTCCCTGGTGAGGGAATGCATCTCCTCTAGAGAAGCATAGATGGCCTTGAGAGCCCACACTGCTGCAAAAGATGGGGAGAACGAGGCCCCAGCCGCCTCATATACAGATTTGGCCAGAAGGTCAACCTGGCGGTCAGTGGAATCCTTGAGAGGTGCCATCAGCCACTGACAACGGTCCGGGCTGAGAGTCTAGACACCGGAGGGTCTACCTTTGGTGAATGAGCCCACTCCTTGACCACCTCAGGTGGAAAGGGAAACCGGTCATCAGAACCACGCTTTGGGAAGCGTTTGTCAGGACAGGCCCTAGGCTTGGTCACAGTGGCCTGAAAACTGGAGTGGTTAAAGAACACACTCCTTGTCCTCTTAGGCAAGGTAAACTGGTGCTTTTCTGCCAGAGAGGGTTGCTCCTCTGATACTGGCGGATTGAGGTCCAGTACAGAATTAATGGACGCAATCAAATCACTAACATCTGCGTCACTTTCGGACAGATCAATGGGGCACATGGAGGTAGCGTCCGAGCCCCCAGTAAAGGCATCCTCCTCGTCCTGAGAGTCAGCTCGTGAATCAGAGCCGCGGGACGAGGAAGGAGAGGGGACCCTGCGTCTCCTTTTAGGAGGACGGGGTATGGGACCAGATGAAGAATCCTCTGTGAGCTCTGCTGATAGAGCCCTAGCAGCAGAGGCGCCCTGAGAAGGGGGCTGATGCATGTTCAGCAAAGTCCGGGATAGCTGTCCCATGGAGTCGGCAAAAGACTGGGAGATTGACCTAGAGAAGGATTCTACCCAAGCCGGGGGTTCAGCCACCGGAGCCGGAGCAGCCGGAGGGACCACTGTGGGTGCGATTCCAGGCTGAGGCATTGTCAGGTTAGAGCAGGCATCACAATGTGGATATGTGCTCGGTTCAGGCAGCACGAGCTTACATGCAGTGCACATTGAGTACAGCCTTGCAGCCTTGCTCCTCGTGTGAGACATGCTGCTGAAGTGGGGGGCTCTGAGCCAGAATGACCCCCAGAGAGTATATAAGAAGGTCCACAACCGGAGGTTGTGGCTTACCAGACAGTTTGTGTGCCCTCCAGATCCCACAGCCCGGTCCCCCAAGCAGCTTAGCAGGGATGCTGCAGCCAGCGCTGATCCAGAGAAAAACGCTGAGAAAATGGCGCTGGAGCGAGGAGAGGGGGCGGGACCTGCTCTGAGAGCGGGATCTGGAGGGCCAAGGAGATTTACAGGGGAGGGGACATGTACTCAGAGAGGAGTGTCCCTCCCCTGTGCCGAACGGCCGCTGGGCGGAGCCGCACTGTCCCTCTGCATGAATGACATGCGAGGGCAGTGAAATCGAAAGTAGGCCTCCGGCGAAGCCGGGGCCTAAATTTAAGCGATGCGGCCGGCACGCAGGCACCATCGGCGCGGTTCTCAGGCGACAGCCAGAGAACCGGCCGGAAATGTCACAAAAGTTACACAGCACACTCTCCCACCATAAAAAAGTACCGGGACCCCCCGAATATAAACGTCTCAGGTACTTAGCTTGCTGAGACGCAGGGTTCCAAGTGCCTGGGGATGAGTGCTCCGTCCAGCAGGATCCTGAAGGGCTGCGGATGGAGACCGGTCTCCTGCAAAGCAAGGAGAGAACCGTGCTGGCTCCCACTTCAAGCCAGAGCCCGAGGGATGGTGAAGGAGCGCGGCATGTAAGGCTCCAGCCTTGTAAATCAACCTTAACAGCACCGCCGACACAGTGGGGTGAGAAGGGACATGCCGGGAGTCCAGGCTTGGACCCGCTTTTCTTCAAAAACTTTTTAAAAATGATAAATCAGATGAGAATGCATGTGTGGATGTATGCCTCCTGAACACAAAGCAATGAACTGGCTAGATCTGGTTATCCAGGGGGTGTATATGCTCAGAAGGAGGAGCTACACTTTTTAGTGTAGTACTTTGTGTGTCCTCCGGAGGCAGAAGCTATACACCCAATGTCTGGGTCTCCCATAGGAACGATAAAGAAATATATGTTGTGAAATGCTTCTATTACCTTAGTTTTTGCCTTTTAATAATTACATTTCTATTTGTTTGTGGTTTTTGTGTGCAGAATAAATTTTTGTTAATCCATTCTATTTTGTTAACAACAGTTATTAACCCGGGCGAAGCCGGGTAGTACAGCTAGTCTAATATATAAAGCTGAATGTGTGTGTAGGTGTGTGTGTGTGTGTGTCCGGGATTGGCATCCGCACCGTCGCAGCTACAGCCACAAAATTTTGCACACTCACTTCTGGACCCCGAGAGCGTCATAGGCTATGTTTTGAGGGGAAATTTTAACCCCGCTCTTTACAGTTATTCGCCAAAAAACCTGCCTCCATTAAAGCGAATGGAGCTGGGAGCCACAGTGCAGGCTGAACTTTAGAAGAATGCGCAGCCACGCCCTTATATGGAATGTTGGCGTGTCACAATGCAGCCAGGGAAAGAGAGACAGACAGTGTAAGAGACAGATACAAAGAGAGACACAGACAGGGTAAGAAACAGACATAGACAAGGTAAGAGACAGACACAGAGACAGACAAAGAGACCGACAGGGAAAGAGGGAAAGAGAAAGAGACAGACAGGGAAAGTGACATAGATAGACAGGGAAAGAGATTGAGACAGATGGAGAAAGAGACAGACAGTCAGAGACAGACAGGGAAAGATATATACAGAGGGGGAGACAGACATTATAATTACATTGTTATATAACAAGCCATGGAGAAAAAGACATGGATCGCACATCCCAAAAATACATTGATCTAAAAGCCGCTAGGCAAAAATTTAAATAGAACATGAGGTTCTTAGTTACCATTCTGATCAGACTGTATTAAGCCCACTGCCACGTCACGGCGAACCTCTTGAGTGGGTCCCTAATCTAAAGCCTTTATGGTGCGGCACTGTGCACCAACCACTGCCACAGCGACAAAGCACCAGCAAGGCAGGCGACCTGGCGCCTCACAGCGCCCATGCTGCAAGGCAAAGCCCCCAAGGCTCCAGGCCGCACTGCCCCACTGTCACGACATCACCACAACAGCGGCCACTGCACAGCACCAACGCACAGTGAGAGAAGCTGCGCACTCACCTCACCTCCCACCGGCTCCCATGTGTAAACTGGGAGCAAAAGAAGGGAATTTTGTTTACTTACCGTAAATTCCTTTTCTTCTAGCTCCAATTGGGAGACCCAGACAGTGGGTGTATAGCTACTGCCTCTGGAGGCCGCACAAAGAACTACACTTAAAAGTGTAAGGCCCCTCCCCTTCTGGCTATACACCCTCCCGTAGGAGTACAGATTCCTCAGTTTTAGTACCAAAGCAAGAAGGAGGAAAGCCAATAACAGTTTCAAAAACAAATTCAATCCGATAACTAGATCGGAGAACTTAAGAAACAACGTGAACAACATGTGCACCCGAAAAAACGAAACCCTAAAAACAGATAGGGCGGGTGCTGGGTCTCCCAATTGGAGCTAGAAGAAAAGGAATTTACGGTAAGTAAACAAAATTCCCTTCTTCTTTTTCGCTCCTAATTGGGAGACCCAGACAGTGGGACGTCCAAAAGCAGTCCCTGGGTGGGTAAAAAGATACCACATGAACGGGCTGTCATACAGCCTCTTCCTACAGGTGGGCCACCGCCGCCTGAAGGACCTGTCTACCTAGGCTGGCGTCTGCCGAAGCGTAGGTATGCACTTGATAGTGTTTGGTAAACGTGTGCAGACTCGACCAGGTAGCCGCCTGGCACACTTGCTGAGCCGTAGCCTGATGCCTCAACGCCCAGGACGCACCAACGGCTCTGGTAGAATGGGCCTTCAGTCCAGATGGAATCTGAAGCCCAGCAGAACGGTATGTGTGAAGAATTGGTTCCTTGATCCACCGCGCCAGGGTGGATTTGGAAGCTTGCGATCCCTTATGCTGACCAGCGACTAGGACAAAGAGCGCATCCGAACGGCGTAGAGGCGCCGTGCGAGAAATGTAAATCCTGAGTGCTCTCACCAGGTCCAACAGATGTAAACCCTTTTCAAATTGGTGAACTGGATGCGGACACAAAGATGGCAAAGTGATATCCTGATTGAGATGAAAGGAAGAAACCACCTTGGGAGAAAACTCTGGAATTGGACGCAGTACCACCTTGTCTTGGTGAAATACCAGGAAAGGAGATTTGCAAGATAACGCCGCCAGCTCGGACACTCTTCGAAGAGACGTGACCGCTACAAGAAAAACTACCTTTTGTGAAAGCCGAGAAAGGGGAACCTCTTTCAAAGGCTCGAAAGGCGGCTTTTGAAGAGCAAGGAGAACCTTGTTCAGATCCCAGGGTTCCAATGGCCGTCTGTAAGGAGGAACGATATGACAAACTCCTTGGAGAAACGTGCGTACTTTAGAAAGCTGTGCCAAGCGCTTCTGAAAGAATACGGATAACGCGGAGACTTGACCCTTAAGCGAGCTAAGGGACAAACCTTTTTCCAACCCAGACTGCAGGAAGGAAAGAAAAATTGGCAATGCAAATGGCCAGGGAGAAAACCCTTGAGCCAAGCACCACGCTAAGAATATCTTCCACGTCCTGTGATAGATCTTAGCTGAGGATGGTTTTCTAGCCTGTCTCATTGTGGCAACAACTCCCTGAGATAAACCTGAGGCCGCTAGGATCCAGGACTCAATGGCCACACAGTCAGGTTCAGGGCCGCAGAATTCAGATGGAAAAACGGCCCTTGAGACAGCAGATCTGGACGGTCTGGTAGTGCCCACGGTTGGCCTACCGTGAGATGCCACAGATCCGGGTACCACGACCTTCTTGGCCAATTTGGAGCGACGAGTATGGCTCGCTGGCAGTCGGACTTGATTTTCCGGAGAACTCTGGGTAACAATGCTAGAGGTGGGAACACATAGGGGAGTCGGAATTGCGACCAATCCTGAACCAAGGCGTCTGCCGCCAGCGCTCGGTGATCGTGAGACCGTGCCATGAAAACTGGGACCTTGTTGTTGTGCCGTGACGCCATCAGATCGACGTCCGGCGACCCCCAGCGGCAACAGATCTGTTGAAACACGTCCGGGTGAAGGGACCATTCTCCTGCGTCCATGCCCTGGCGACTGAGAAAGTCTGCTTCCCAGTTTTCCACGCCTGGGATGTGAACTGCAGATATGGTGGACGCTCTGCTTTCCACCCACGTCAAAATCCGCTGGACTTCTTGAAAAGCTTGGCGACTGCGTGTTCCCCCTTGGTGGTTGATGTACGCCACCGCCGTGGAATTGTCCGACTGAATCCGAATCTGCTTGCCTTCCAGCCATTGTTGGAAGGCTCGCAGGGCAAGGTAGATTGCTCTGATTTCCAGAACATTGATCTGCAAGGTGGACTCTTCCTGAGTCCACGTCCCCTGAGCCCTGTGGTGGAGAAACACCGCTCCCCACCCTGATAGGCTCGCATCTGTCGTGACCACTGCCCAGGACGGGGGAAGGAACGACTTTCCCTGTGACAATGAGTTGGGGAGAAGCCACCAACGTAGAGAATCCTTGGCAGTCTGAGAGAGGGAGACAGTCCTGTCGAGGGACGTCGATTTCCCATCCCATTGGCGTAGAATGTCCCATTGTAGAGGGCGCAGATGAAACTGCGCGAACGGGACTGCCTCCATTGCTGCTACCATCTTTCCTAGGAAATGCATGAGGCGCCTCAGTGAGTGCGACTGGCTCTGAAGGAGAGATTGCACTCCGGTCCGTAGCGAGCACTGCTTGTCCAGTGGAAGCCTCACTATCGCTGATAGAGTATGAAACTCCATGCCAAGATAAGTCAGAGATTGGGTCGGGGTTAGATGAGACTTTGGAAAGTTGATAATCCACCCGAAAGTCTGGAGAGTGTCTAGCGCCACCTTCAGACTGTGTTGGCATGCTTCTTGAGAGGATGCCTTTATAAGCAGGTCGTCTAGGTACGGGATGACCGAGTGACCCTGCGAGTGCAGAACAGCTACTACTGCTGCCATGACTTTGGTGAAGACCCGGGGGGCTGTTGCCAGACCGAAGGGTAACGCTACGAACTGTAGGTGCTCGTCGTGTATGACGAAACGTAGGAAACGCTGATGCTCTGGTGCAATCGGCACGTGGAGATACGCATCTTTGATGTCTATTGATGCTAGAAAATCTCCCTGAGACATTGAGGCTATGACGGAGCGTAGGGATTCCATCCGGAACCTCCTGACTTTTACGTGTCTGTTGAGCAACTTCAGATCCAGGACGGGACGATACGATCCGTCCTTTTTTGGGACCACAAACAGATTGGAGTAAAAACCGTGACCCTGTTCCTGAAGAGGGACGGAGGTCACCACTCCTTCCGCCTTTAGAGCGGCCACCGCCTGCAACAGAGCATCGGCTCGGTCTGGTGGTGGAGAAGTTCTGAAGAAACGAGTTGGCGGACGAGAACCGAACTCTATCCTGTACCCGTGAGATAGAATATCTCTCACCCAACGGTCTTTGACATTTGCTAGCCAAATGTCGCCAAAGTGGGACAGCCTCCCACCGACCGCGGGTGTGGGCATCGGAGACCGCAAGTCAGGAGGACGTCGTTTTGGCAACGGTTCCTCCGGCTGGTCTTTTTGGGCGTGACTGAGACCTCCAAGAATTTGAACGTCTCTGGTCCTTTTGAGTCTTTTTTGACGAGGCGAATTGGGACCTGCCCTGTCCTCGAAAGGACCGATAACCAGACTGACCCCTCCTCTGTTGGGGCTTGTTTTGTCTGTGTTGCGGTAAGGAAGAGTCCTTACCCTTGGAGTGTTTGATGATTTCATCCAAACGCTCTCCAAACAATCGGTCACGAGAAAAAGGCAAATTGGTTAAGCACTTCTTGGAATGAGAATCTGCTTTCCAATGTCTCAACCACAGAGCCCTACGCAAAACAACTGAGTTGGCTGACGCCACTGCCGTGCGGCTTGTAGCGTCAAGAACAGCATTAATCGCGTACGACGCGAATGCCGCCATTTGCGAGGTCAATGGTGCTACCTGCGGGGCAAATGCACGTGTGACAGAGTCGACTCGCGCAAGCCCGGCCGTGATAGCTTGGAGTGCCCATACGGCCGCAAAAGAAGGCGCTAATGACGCTCCAATCGCTTCATAGATGGATTTCAGCCAGAGCTCCATCTGCCTGTCAGTGGCATCTTTAAGTGCCGCTCCATCTTCAACAGCAACCAAGGATCTGGCTGCAAGCCTGGAAATTGGAGGATCCACTTTTGGACACTGGGTCCAACCCTTGACCACTTCAGAGGGAAAAGGGTAGCGTGTATCTTTAAGTCGTTTAGGAAAACGCCTTTCAGGATAAGCGTGGGGTTTCTGGATTGCGTCTCTGAAGTCAGCGTGGTCCAGAAAAGTGCTTAATGTACGCTTAGGGTATCTGAAATGGATTCTCTCGTGCTGCGAAGCTGACTCCTCTACAGGAGGAGCTGGTGGGGAAATATTCAACATCTTATTGATGTTAAATATAAGATCATTAACTATTGCGTCACCATCTGGTGTATCTAGATTGAGAGCGGTCCCAGGATCAGAATCCTGATCAGTTAAGTCCGCCTCATCACCCATAGATTCATCCCGCTGGGATCCAGACCATTGAGATGAATGTGAAGGCCCGTCATAACGAGCCCGCTTAGGCTGCCCGGGGCCATCGTCCGAGTCAGAGTCTTCACCCTGAGGTGTAGATGCCCGTCCCGGAGCTAGGAGCTGAGGGGGACCAGGGGGCAATACATGCACAGTGTCCGTGGTCTGAAGTACAGGCCTAGCTCGCAATGTGTCAAGAATTTGTGACATAGTGAGAGACATTCTGTCAGCAAAAGCTGCAAACTCAGTTCCTGTCACCTGGACAGCATTCACAGGTGGTACACCCTGGGACACGTCCAGCAGAGGCCCCGGCTGTGCAAGCGCCGCAGGGGCCGAGCACTGCACACAATGGGGGTCCGTGGAGCCTGCCGGTAGAAAAGTCCCACATGCGGTGCAGGAAGCATACAATGTCTGTGCCTTGGCACCCTTGCGTTTTACGGGCGACATGCTGCTGGCTCTCTGCATGTGAGAGAGTCTATAGCCAAAAGGGCGACCAGCGCTATGTAATACCAAGTATTTGTAGCAACAAAATACTAAGAATACTACGAGCACAAGAGGGGGTGAGCCCTGAGGGCTGCTTACCGCCCGCTGAACAGCGGGTAAGAGGCTGCTGAATGCCTTGTCTGGGTCTCCCCGGCTCCCCTCTGCAGCTCAGCGTGTCTGCAAGAATGGCTGCCGGCTACTGTGGAGAGGGGCGGTCCGTGGGAGTTCCCAAAGAAAAGTGCGGGAACAGTGTCCCCTCTGTGCTGACTGTGAGGGCTGGAGTATGTAAAAACGACTCCAGCCCTCAGCGCTGATGCCCTGGCCAGCGTCCCGCCCCTCTCCTGACTGGCAGGTCTGTGGGCGGGAACGAACGCAAGCAGGCCGCAAAAGCCGGGGACTCGAGTTATCAGCGCGGCTGCCGTAAAAGCGCGGGCCGCGCTGAAGTCCCCGGCGCACCGCAAGTGCCAGCCGCGCCGCTGTTCGAGCGGCCGGCGCGACCGAGTTCTGGACGTGGGCAGCGTCCCGCCCCTCTCCTGACTGGCAGGTCTGGGGGCGGGAACGAAAGGAAGCAGGCCGCAAAAGCCGGGGACTGTAGTTATCAGCGCGGCCGCCGTAAAAGCGCAGGCCGCGCTGAAGTCCCCGGCGCACTACAAGTGCCAGCCGCGCCGCAGTCCCAGCGGCCGGCGCGTCCTATTCCCATAAATGTGCCTGCTTCAGCAAAGCTGAATGAGGCCATGGCACAGGCGCCGCAGCGCTGATGTCCCCCGGCGCACTACAACACCCAGCATGCTGCGGTGTGAGCGCCAGATACACGGGGACACAGAGTACCTTGAGGATGCAGGGCCATGTCCCTGATGTACTCCGCTCCATCCAGCATCTTCTCCAGGGGCTGTAGATGGAGCACGGTCTCTGTGCCTGGAGACCGGTAAATCCCACTTCACCCAGAGCCCTGTAAAAAGGGATGGGGAAGGAATCAGCATGTGGGCTCCTGCCGCCGTACCCGCAATGGGTACCTCAACCTTACAAACACCTCCGACATAAGTGGGGTGAGAAGGGAGCATGCTGGGGACACTATATGTGTCCTCTTTTCTTCCATCCGACATAGTCAGCAGCTGCTGCTGACTAAAAACAATGGAGCTATGCGTGCGTGTCTGACCTCCTTGCGCACAAAGCTAAAACTGAGGAATCTGTACTCCTACGGGAGGGTGTATAGCCAGAAGGGGAGGGGCCTTACACTTTTAAGTGTAGTTCTTTGTGCGGCCTCCAGAGGCAGTAGCTATACACCCACTGTCTGGGTCTCCCAATTAGGAGCGAAAAAGAAAAGGCTGACCCCTCTTGCAGTCTCCTGCTGATTAAAATCACCTGTGCCAAATGGGGAGAGTGCAGATCCAAGCAAAAAAAAGAGGGGGATAGACTGATATAAATCCCATACTATGAAGAAAAAAAAAAACAGTATTATATATCAGTCTATCCCCCTCTTTTTTTTGCTTGGATCTGCACTCTCCCCATTTGGCACAGGTGATTTTAATCAGCAGGAGACTGCAAGAGGGGTCAGCCTTCTTTTTGCTCCCAGTTCACATATGGGAGCCAGTGGGAGGTGAGTGCACAGCTCCTCTCACTGTGTGCTGGTGCTGTGTGGTGGTCTGGTGTCGGTGGGGCGGCGCGGCCTGGAGCCTTGGGGGCTTTGCCTTGCAGCATGGGTGCTGTGAGGCACCAGGTCGCCCGCCTTGCTGGCGCTTTGTTGCTGCGGCGGTGGTCAGTGCACGGTGCCACACAAAAAGGTCAGGTTAGGGACCCACTCAAGAGGTTTGCCGTGACGTGGCAGTGGGCTTAATACAATCTGATCAGAATGGTAACAAAAGAACCTCATGTTCTATTTAATTTTTTGCCTAGCGGCTTTAGATCATTGTATTTTTGGGATGTGCGATCCATGTCTTTTTCTTCATAGTATGGCATTATAATTACATTTCTATCTATTTGTTTTGTGGTTTTTGTGTGCAGAATACATTTTTGTTAATTCATTCTATTTTGTTAACAGCAATTATTAACCCGGGTAGTAAAAAAAATAAATAAATAAATAAATATTATACATACATACATACATACATACATACACACACACACACACTACAGACCAAAAGTTTGGACACACCTTTTCATCTCTAGAACGACTTTTAAGAGGAGACTTTGTGCAGTAGGCCTTCATGGTAAAATAGCTGCTAGGAACCACTGCTAAGGACAGGCAACAAGCAGAAGAGACTTGTTTGGGCTAAAGAACACAAGGAGTGGACATTAGACCAGTGGAAATCTGTGCTATGGTCTGATGAGTCTAAATTTGAGATCTTTGGATCCAACCACAGTGTCTTTGTAGAAAAGGTGAACGGATGGACTCTACATGCCTGGTTCCCACCGTGAAGCATGGAGGATGAGGTGTGATGGTGTGGAGGTGCTTTGCTGGTGACACGGTTGGGGATTTATTCAAAATTGAAGGCATACTGAACCAGCATGGCTACCACAGCATCTTGCAGCGGCATGCTATTCCATCCGGTTTGCGTTTAGTTGGACCATCATTTATTTTTCAACAGGACAATGACCCCAAACACACCTCCAGGCTGTGTAAGGGCTATTTGACTAAGAAGGAGAGTGATTGGGTGCTACGCCAGATGACCTGGCCTCCAGTGACCAGACCTGAACCCAATCGAGATGGTTTGGGGTGAGCTGGACCGCAGAGTGAAGGCAAAAGGGCCAACAAGTGCTAAGCATCTCTGGGAACTCCTTCAAGACCATTGGAAGACCATTTCCAGTGACTACCTCTTTCAGTTCATCAAGAGAATGCCAAGAGTGTGCAAAGCAGTAATCAAAGCAAAAGGTGGCTACTTTGAAGAACCTAGAATATAAGACATATTTTCAGTTGTTTCACTCTTTTTTGTTAAGTATTTCATTCCACGTGTTTTAATTCATAGTTTTGATGCCTTCAATGTGAATCTACAATTTTCAGAGTCATGAAAAGAAAGAAAAGAATGAGAAGGGGTGTCCAAACGTATGGTCTGTACTATAGAGATTAGAGGATAGAGATATATATTACAAACACACACATATGTACACACATACATATATATACATATATATATATACATATATACACACACACACACACACACACACACACACACACACACACACACACACACACCTAAATTCTGGCAGTAAATTCTCACCTTCTGTCGACCGACCTCAACATAGATGGGGGCCGAACAGGACCAGGGCCCAACTAGTTCAGACATCTCCAATGTGAAGCAATATAGATGAAATGTCTAGCTCAAAAAGGAGGCTCATTTTGTTTCTTAGGTTTTATCTGTTAAATGGCCAGTGTGAACATGCTCCTATACCTATATTTTTATTTATTAATGTTCTGATACATTGTTGGAAAACTGTTACCTCCAGCTTTTTACGTGCATCTGCCAATAAATTGAGACAATATTTCACCCAGCATCGGGCTATTTCGGCCTTCTTTTGTCTTAGATGATCCAGGCGCTCCTGTTCTGATTCATCGGCTTAAAAAAGAAAAAAAAAAAAAAAGGAAATTAATTCTATTTCTTCTCACAATAACCTTCCTGCATCAATTTGATCAGAATAAATGAATAATACAATACTTATGAAAATAAAGTGCACAGTATCATCTCATAAATCAGACGGACACTGGGACAAATACACAATGTACAGAAGGGATGTCATACAGAGCAAGCCAATAATATAAATATAAAAAAATAAAAAAACTTTAAAAACTCCATGCGGTATACATTTTTTTTCTTATACTGGCGGCTATATAATGAGCACAGAACACATATCCCGGTGTATACAGTAAATGTACACTGGGACGAAGCACGGTTGCTGCGAAACGCGCGTCAGTGTTAGTGCACCATTACCCTGGTTTGGATCTTTAAATTGCTGGTAATATGATATGTGGCTGTCATATTTATTCTTTGTTTTTCCTATATATTTATATGTACACTTGGTACTTTATATATGTAACATAATATAGGATTGCTAACTTTTTGATCAGCTTTGATTAACATATCTGGGATTTTTGATTACATTCCAAACCTTGGTATTTTGTTTTGTTACTTATTACTGTAGGTGCTGTGTCCCCCATATCAATTTAATTCCATCAGTCACATAGGTGGTCCATTCGATTTTATGTATTTTAATTGTCAATAAAGATATATTGAGTAATTTTTGGTTTACTTATGGCTTTTGGTGTTAATTTATTTATATAGCAAGCCTTCCATACTAGTTGTGGTATTGGTGTTTAGTAAATGTACACTGCAAAAAAACAGTGTGAGGCTATGTGCCCACGTTGCTTTTTTTTCATGCTTTTTTCCTTGCTTATTTTAAAATCACTAAAAGCAAGGAAAAAGCATCCCAGCAAAGTCTATGAGAACCGTGACTTGCTGTACACACTGTTTTTTTACCTTGCAGATTTTGTTGCTGAAAATAGATGCATCATGTCAATACTTTGTGTTTATTTCCTGCGTTTCTATAATCCCCTGCATTGCTTTATCCCTACAGTGGATTACAGTGCAGCATTTTGCCTCACACACCGTGCATACAGCATGGTGTGTGAGGCTCTCCGTAGCTCAGTAACCCAGGGTTGTCATGGTGACGACCCAGGGTTAGTATGGCAACGATCGGGTCCCTCTGATCGCATTACAGGGACTCAATCACCATGGAGAGGTAAGCGATCCCTCTTCCTGCATTCTGAATGCTGCGACTGCACTGATCCCAGCATTCAGGAGTTAAACTGCCGGGAGCGGCGTGGGCACAGCTCCAGGCAGTGACATCAGCTGGAGACCCGGCGGCAATCACAGGGGTACAGTGCCTGACACCCCGCAATCGCCATGACTTAAAAAAGTACAAAAAAAAAAAGCAGGAAAAAAAACCCGCACAAATGCAATAAAAGTGTTTTTTTTCAGCTGCATTTTTCCTGTTAAAACATGCTTTTTTTGTGGGCAGAAAAGAAGCACAAAAAAAAAAAAAAAAAGCAATGTGGGCACATAGTCTAAGAAGAGCCAATAGGTATGTGGATATGCGTTACCCAGCTGTGACCACTATACAGTTCTGCACAACTGAGCGCAGCTGGCACTGAGAGTAGCTGATCAGTGGAGGTACAGGGAATCGCACCCTCACCAATCAGACATTTATGACTATAGGCCATCAATGTTAAAAGTACTGTACAACCCTTTCAAGTCTCTGCAATGTTTCTTTCTGCACTGTTTAAGAATTAGACAGTATTAATATAGCCCATTGTGTTAGACCCCTTTGGCACGACACGAATGTATACTCACTCGCCTACTCATTTTCCCGGCGGTGACGTGCCACACTGGTGTTATGTGCAGGATACAGTCCAGTAGTGGACAACCCCATTAACGTACATACTTCCTTTCAGCATACATATTATTTCACTACAGCGGTGGGTGCATAGATAGTTGGAAGAAATATCTGGAGACACTTCATGTAGCATCCTTGTATCCAATAATTACATGTGTTCAGGGGCGGCCTACAATCCTCTATCTATAGCCTCTATATACCTCCACTTGTCAGTACGTCAAATTTGGAGAGAACGATTGAAATATCTATTGTCGGAGATCGTCATACGGCGCTCTATGGGATAACAAGTGTTTCTGGCACCTGGAAAGATTAGGTACAGTATTGGGCTGGGCATTGCTAATAATATGGACATTAGCCCTCCAAGTATTATTTCCCCTTCCCCTCAGCTCATCTGTTAATGACTAAGTTTACATGGTAGGAAGGAATAAGAGGACGCAGTCATGATAAATGCCTTATAGCTGTGACGTACTTTCTTTTGCGGCTTCAGGGGAAAGTATTTGTCCGGCTTTGCTGAAGATGACAGTGGATGCGGCAAGGCAGTGTCTGGCCTCCATATAACATTGCTATCAGAGAGGAGAAAAAAAAAAAAAAGGATCAATCAGAATAAAACAATCTGCGGCCAATAAAGAGACCTAGAAAGCTATAACATGATGATAGTGCTGGAGAACCTCAGACAGCACCGCTCATACAAAGACTTATCTGCTATGGTTGTTACCAGCGCCTCGTACAGTAAATGGACTGCCAATCTGCAAAAATGTATTTTTATTACTTCACCCAGAATGTTCCCTGGGACATTGACAAGACTTGTGTTGTTGTGAAAAAAAACATTTTTCCCTCTTATAACTTCATCAGATCGAACTGCAAGGAGAAGCAGAATAGATTGTGTTCTCCTAGACTCCACAATGACAGGACTAAAGGCCGCTTTACACGCTGCGACATAGCTAGCGATCTCGTTAGCGATGTGACATGCCCAGATCGTTGCTACGATTTGCAGAGATCGCTTATAGGTCGTTTTGTTGCGGTCACACGTACCCATCTCACAAACGACGCTACATCGTTCAGCGATATATATTGTTTGACCAAGGCGGTCGTGTAGACACTGTCACACAGCATTCCTCCCAACGATTCCGGCAACGACAGAGGCATATAATTGTCCATAGCATACACCCTGGCATAACACCAATCAGAGCGGAGGAGGCGTGGAGCATTGCGCATAACAACACGCCATGTAACGATGTTGTTAGTCGTTGGCAAAGTGTCAAACGTAGCAATATGTCTGCTGCGTTCAAAACGACGAATAATATTTTGAAAATGAACAACGTTGTCAACGATCTTCGCTAGTTTTACGATCGCTTGGAGTCGCTCGTAGGCGTCACACGCAACGACGGCGCTAACAACAACGGAAGTGCATCACGAAAACAGTGACCCCCGACGACATATCGTCAGCTAAATTGTAGCATATAAAACGGGGCCTTAAGTCTCTACGGCAGTATTAAAAAAAAACACTGAAACACATGTTATATAAACAATAATATTTATTATTGAATCAAATATGTAGAAAAGATTAAAATACAAAGATTATGAAAAAAGGGGGGGAGAGGGGAGGAGGATGCAGAACAATGATGATACAGAATAACCCCCAATGGTCACCCCGGACTTGTAATCAAAGTGTATGCAAATACAGTTACAATCAATGCAAGTAATGTTAGGTATACTCATGGAATGATGAAACCGAATTAGTCCATGTAGTCAAAAGGTCATATAAAGCCGTAGGTGTGTAGGAAATAAGGAGCATGAATATTTAATCCTATAGGCTCAATTTTTCCCTAAATAGATCTCTAGAGAATCTGGTAGATACTCCTCACTAAATTAGAAAAGCTATTTTAAAAGGATAAATTCGGTATACATGTGACCATGTGCATACAATAACAATTCCAACAGTAGATGCTGAAGCTGTAGAAAGAGTTCTTCATATACTGTATTCAAGCTAGGCTAGTGGATATAATCACACCAAAGCAATTTTAGAAATGTATAAAGCACTATATGCAACCCCTGTCAAGTGGAGCTGAGATGGAGTGCACCACAATAAGATAGGCTAGTGCCTAAGAGAAATTACTTAAACATGTGGGTACTGAATCATATCAACATGTATATAAGCAATATGGAAAAATACGTGTATTCAGAGAACACTCCATATGTGCTCCACCAGACTGGAGGAACCACATCAGCCAGCAGTGATGTATTTATATAGCTCAGTTGTTAACCATACAAAAGATGCTCAAGATGCTGAGGCTGTGGAAAGAATTCCTCATATATTATATTCTGGCTAGGCTAGTGGATAAAAATACACAAAAACAGTTTTTTGAATCTTAATAATATATATATAGCGCACCATGTGCAACCCCTGTCAGGTGGAGCAGAGATGAAGTGCACCACATTAAGATAGGCTGGTGCCTAAAGGAAATTACTTGAACATGTGAATACTAAATCATATCAACATGTATGTTGGCGATATGAAAGGATACGTGTATTCAGAAGACACTTCACATGTGTTCCACCAGGCTGGGGGAACCACATCGGCCGGCAATGATGTAGTTATAAAGCACAGTTGTTAGCCTATTATACGATGTATATATAAATGTATATAGGGGTTCTGTTAACTATCCACTAGTCCGTTAGACACAGCATCAAACAGTAGCTACGGAAAACAATTTTATCTGCAGAAAGTCTGTTTAACCAGATTAGAGGATAAATACCATTCAAGAATAAACATGTATGTTGGCAAGTTAATACATCTAGAAATGAAGAGTGCCCAATGCAATAAATGCTACAATATATGGGCCATAATTTCTGGTTTACAGATGTATCCCTGAAAACACAACAAGACTGTTCAGCTACTGCAATTGTTAGACCTATTTAATGCCCAATGCAATAAATGTTACAATATAAGGGCCATAGTTTCCAGTTTTCCGGTGTATCCCTAAGCATGCAGCAAGTCTGTTCAGCTACTGATGATAGTAAACCTAGAGCATACTAACTTAATCACATATAGATGCACAAGGGCCATCAATGAATTACTTACATATAGGAGACCACTGGGAGGCTTCCCAACGCGCGTTTCGCCGTCTTTATCAAGGGAAACGTGAGTGTGTATGGTGTGGGGTGCCTTTTAAAGAGTGTATGGCGTCCGAGGGCGCCACTTGCACGGCCGTGCGGCGTCTGTCGTCACTTCCGGTTCCGGGACCGCGGCACGCAAGGCGCGATCCCGAGACAGGAAGCGGCAACAGAGGTGAAGAGTATTGCGTGTAACAAGCGCATGCGCATAAGAAGTTCTTATGAGACATAGATTAGGATGTCATTTATGATAGCGTAAATATAGATTCATGTTGTTGTATTCACAAGCTATATCTATATTGCAAGGCACGCTCAAAAATGATGGAGGAGCCTGTACAGTTTGTCCATATTAAAAACATTTAACTGTATAATGATATAGTAAGCCAACATATATTATACATGGCATAGACACAGGAAAAAGCTGAGAAACCCCCCAGTGTTGGCCATACACAGTCATCATACATAAAATACAGGTTCTTACAATATTAAGAGTAAAAGACACATAATAAAATATATAAAAAAAAAAAAAAATAAAAAAAAAAAATATAAAAGACATGTAAAGTGGATGTGTAATTAAAGTGAAAAAATGGTAGTGATAAAAATGTGTGTCAGATGGGTAGGTGTAAGGGATAACAGTGTAAGTATATCCGGTGAAGTGAAGCTGTGACCACTGGGACATATATGACTGTGGAATAGCAAGTGAATGTATAGGTAAATACTAAGGTATAAAAGAAGGGGGGGGGGGGAAGGGGGGGGGGGGGGGAAAGGTTAATCATGTTGTAGTTGGGGGAAGTTTGTTTGGGGGGTTGGCAGGGGCTGTGAAAGATAAATAAAAAGTATGTGAGGTGAAGGTGAAAGTAAAATGTGATGTATAAAACACTGTACAGGAGTCTTTTACTCTTAATATTGTAAGAACCTGTATTTTATGTATGATGACTGTGTATGGCCAACACTGGGGGGTTTCTCAGCTTTTTCCTGTGTCTATGCCATGTATAATATATGTTGGCTTACTATATCATTATACAGTTAAATGTTTTTAATATGGACAAACTGTACAGGCTCCTCCATCATTTTTGAGCGTGCCTTGCAATATAGATATAGCTTGTGAATACAACAACATGAATCTATATTTACGCTATCATAAATGACATCCTAATCTATGTCTCATAAGAACTTCTTATGCGCATGCGCTTGTTACACGCAATACTCTTCACCTCTGTTGCCGCTTCCTGTCTCGGGATCGCGCCTTGCGTGCCGCGGTCCCGGAACCGGAAGTGACGACAGACGCCGCACGGCCGTGCAAGTGGCGCCCTCGGACGCCATACACTCTTTAAAAGGCACCCCACACCATACACACTCACGTTTCCCTTGATAAAGACGGCGAAACGCGCGTTGGGAAGCCTCCCAGTGGTCTCCTATATGTAAGTAATTCATTGATGGCCCTTGTGCATCTATATGTGATTAAGTTAGTATGCTCTAGGTTTACTATCATCAGTAGCTGAACAGACTTGCTGCATGCTTAGGGATACACCGGAAAACTGGAAACTATGGCCCTTATATTGTAACATTTATTGCATTGGGCATTAAATAGGTCTAACAATTGCAGTAGCTGAACAGTCTTGTTGTGTTTTCAGGGATACATCTGTAAACCAGAAATTATGGCCCATATATTGTAGCATTTATTGCATTGGGCACTCTTCATTTCTAGATGTATTAACTTGCCAACATACATGTTTATTCTTGAATGGTATTTATCCTCTAATCTGGTTAAACAGACTTTCTGCAGATAAAATTGTTTTCCGTAGCTACTGTTTGATGCTGTGTCTAACGGACTAGTGGATAGTTAACAGAACCCCTATATACATTTATATATACATCGTATAATAGGCTAACAACTGTGCTTTATAACTACATCATTGCCGGCCGATGTGGTTCCCCCAGCCTGGTGGAACACATGTGAAGTGTCTTCTGAATACACGTATCCTTTCATATCGCCAACATACATGTTGATATGATTTAGTATTCACATGTTCAAGTAATTTCCTTTAGGCACCAGCCTATCTTAATGTGGTGCACTTCATCTCTGCTCCACCTGACAGGGGTTGCACATGGTGCGCTATATATATATTATTAAGATTCAAAAAACTGTTTTTGTGTATTTTTATCCACTAGCCTAGCCAGAATATAATATATGAGGAATTCTTTCCACAGCCTCAGCATCTTGAGCATCTTTTGTATGGTTAACAACTGAGCTATATAAATACATCACTGCTGGCTGATGTGGTTCCTCCAGTCTGGTGGAGCACATATGGAGTGTTCTCTGAATACACGTATTTTTCCATATTGCTTATATACATGTTGATATGATTCAGTACCCACATGTTTAAGTAATTTCTCTTAGGCACTAGCCTATCTTATTGTGGTGCACTCCATCTCAGCTCCACCTGACAGGGGTTGCATATAGTGCTTTATACATTTCTAAAATTGCTTTGGTGTGATTATATCCACTAGCCTAGCTTGAATACAGTATATGAAGAACTCTTTCTACAGCTTCAGCATCTACTGTTGGAATTGTTATTGTATGCACATGGTCACATGTATACCGAATTTATCCTTTTAAAATAGCTTTTCTAATTTAGTGAGGAGTATCTACCAGATTCTCTAGAGATCTATTTAGGGAAAAATTGAGCCTATAGGATTAAATATTCATGCTCCTTATTTCCTACACACCTACGGCTTTATATGACCTTTTGACTACATGGACTAATTCGGTTTCATCATTCCATGAGTATACCTAACATTACTTGCATTGATTGTAACTGTATTTGCATACACTTTGATTACAAGTCCGGGGTGACCATTGGGGGTTATTCTGTATCATCATTGTTCTGCATCCTCCTCCCCTCTCCCCCCCTTTTTTCATAATCTTTGTATTTTAATCTTTTCTACATATTTGATTCAATAATAAATATTATTGTTTATATAACATGTGTTTCAGTGTTTTTTCTGTAGGTTTTCATGTATATATACACTGGAACAATTAATATGTTCTCTTGTTTATTGAAGTATTTTCCTGTGTTTTCACAGAGGCTTAAATCCATTCATAGTATGGATATACGCACCAAAGAAGCATCTTGGGTCACCCAAGCTGCATCCATTTTTAAGGGAGAGAAGCTGCAAACAGTGAATTCAGATGGGTCTAATACCAAAGAATTAAAGCAAAATCTCACTAGTTTATTCCACCGCAGAACTAAGATCTGGTGGAATAAAACGACACTGGAAAATTACTTGGAGAAAGACATGGTCCCACGTGGACTGAGAGTTCAAGTGTTCCCGTCCTATGGTAAAGAAGACACGGAGTTCACTGCACAATGGGAATTGGCCAGTAATAATTGCTCCAAAAAATATCTGGAACTCATCATGGACAAAAATTCCAAAACCATAAAAGATATCGATGGTGAGATAAATGAGAAACAAGATGAACTTATGAAGATACTCTCTGAGCCCGAAAGGGAAAAATTTCATGAAGACCTAGACAAATCCTTTGTAATATGGGAAAAACAAATCAAAGATAACAAAACGAAAAAGTTTCACAGGGATCTTCAAGACTATGAAAAAGATAGAGTTTACAAATGGAAAAGCACAGAAACAAGTAAACGTATACAACGCATGCCATCATATTCATCGGTGGCTTCGTCAGACACAGAACATAGTACCACTTCCAATATGTCATATGGTGCTTCAGCTAAGGGGGCCGGGAAGAACCAGGATCAACAACAGAAAATATTGCCATTCCGTAAGAATACTTACAGGAAGAATGGGAATAATTCCTATAAGGTAATTAACCTTACAGATAAAATTCTCACGGAACCCCAACTTGAAATCCTGAGTAAAGGTCTAACTTTTTCACCTTCTTCTCATTTTCAATTCTTTACAGCGTTAAAGGATTTACACTTATTTGCTAGAAAGCTTACCTTCAAAAAGATCTTCCACAAAAATGAAGGACCAGATATATTCTTTACAGCAAAAGAACGTGAAACAGTGAGAATTCTACAGGACCTACTAGATGAACAGACTCCACCACCAGTAAGTAGAATGCCTAAAAACATCATTCCACCATCTAACAAATTCCCACCATCTAATATGTATTCCAACATAGACATATTTGTCAGATTAGTCACAGATGATCTGAAAAGAATACATCATTCCATACCCCATGACAATTGCACGAGAGAGGAGAGGATAGCAATTGAAGAACTACGGGCTATGGATGATGTGATTATAAAACCCTCAGACAAAGGGGGGAATATTGTACTATGGCCGGTACAGATGTACCTTAATACGGTCCTAAAACATCTCAGTGACCAAAAGGCATACAAGAAACTTACTTTCAATCCCCTGATATCGTTTAAGGCACAACTCTTACATATCTTAGAGATGGCGGTGGACCATAATACAATCACCAAGAAAGAACTATCATATCTATTCAAACCTGAGGCCAAAATTGCTACGTTTTATATGGTTCCTAAAATCCATAAAGACGCCAAAAATCCCCCAGGCAGACCAATTGTCTCCGGAGTTGACAACCTATGTGAACCCATCTGTCGTTATGTAGACCACATTTTAAAACCAATTGTGGAAACGATCCCGTCCTACATCAAGGATACTTCCGATGTGTTGAGGAAGTTAGATGGAATACAACTTGATGAAGATACCCTGATAGTGGTATGTGATGTGGAGGCTTTGTACTCATCCATAGTACATGCGGATGGGCTCAGGGCAGTTAAATTCTATTTGGAAATGTCTAGCCACCCAGATGACATTTGTGAATTCACATTAACCCTGCTAGAGTTTGCACTAACACACAATTTTTTTCTGTTTAATGGGTCTTTTTTCCTACAGCTCCAGGGAACAGCAATGGGGGCAGCTTGTGCCCCCTCATATGCCAACTTGTTCCTGGGGCTGTGGGAGAGGGACCTTTTTTATACCGATGTGGCCCCCCACTTGGACAAGGTTTCCTATTGGGGGCGCTACATCGATGATATTATTTTTCTCTGGCAGGGTTCCCAACAGGACTTGACTGTCTTTATGCAATATATCAATAAGAATGACATCAATTTAAGATTCACACACAAAGCAGGAAGATATAATATGGAGTTTTTGGATGTTCTTCTTAATATTGATGATAGTGGTTTCATAACGACAGATGTATACAGAAAACCGACGGCAGTCAACAGTTTACTCCATGCCCAATCAGCACATCCTAGGAACCTAATTAACAGCATTCCGAGAGGTCAATTCCTCAGAATAAGAAGAATATGTTCAACGGATCAAAACTTTGAACATCAATCTAGTGACCTATGGCAGAGGTTCCAAATGAGAGGATATAGTGAGAAAACGATACAGAGAGGGTATAGGAAGGCAAAATTTGCAAATAGGACGGAATTACTGTATAATCACAATAAGAAACCCAATAGCCCTGATATGGTAAGATTCATCTCAACTTTTCATTCCAGAAATAATGAACTTTGGCAGGCCCTAAAGAGACATTGGAATGTCCTATTACTGGACCCCGCATTATCAAGATATATTCCACAAAACCCAGCAATCACCTACCGGAGATCTAAAAATCTGGCTGATTTGTTAGTCAATAGCCACTTCTCACAGAAAAAACCCAGGGGTATCTTTAATAGTAAAGGACCGAAATGGGGCTGCAGACCTTGCGGTAAATGCGTAGCGTGTGATAATATCACCACTACAGAAGAATTCTCTGATGCAACAGGTACAAAAGCCTATAAGATTACACACCAAATTAATTGTGGCACAATAGGAGTAATCTATAGTGCAAAATGTCCGTGTGATAAGATCTACATAGGAATGACTACTAGAGAATTACGCAGGAGGACGAGAGAACACGTCTTGGACATTAGAGCAGCCAAGGAAATAGATGATATTTCTGGAATGAAGACTATACCAAGACACTTCAAACAATTTCACCAGTGCGATGACACCCAACTCAGAGTTAGTGGCATAGACAGAGTGATAATAACTGAAAGAGGAGGCAACTGGAAGAAGCTTTTGGCCCAGAAGGAAGTCAGATGGATTTCCACACTAAATGCTCTTACACCAATAGGCCTTAATGAATCCCTGAGTTTTTCACCTTTTCTATGATCGTTAGATTTAGGTTCTGAGTGATGAGATTTGTCCCAAGCCTTTATCATGATAGCTAATTTGACCCATCTGAATTTTTAACTTGTTTTTAATCTGTTTTTAA
Organism: Anomaloglossus baeobatrachus; assembly: GCF_048569485.1. Lineage (NCBI taxonomy): Eukaryota > Metazoa > Chordata > Amphibia > Anura > Aromobatidae > Anomaloglossus > Anomaloglossus baeobatrachus. The sequence continues at coordinate 116,767,775 of NC_134357.1, forward strand.
TATGTTTTCTTCATTTGTACTAATTTCTTCTTATTTTAATCCTAGTTATTTCGCCATCAAGTTCCATCCCATTAACACCTGTGTGCCTTTTATCCCTCAACAAGTACATCAGATAATTTCGCATGGACGGCTCGGTGAACAATTAAATTCCACCAAGATGATTTGTTGAGATTCCTGTACAGTGTTTTATACATCACATTTTACTTTCACCTTCACCTCACATACTTTTTATTTATCTTTCACAGCCCCTGCCAACCCCCCAAACAAACTTCCCCCAACTACAACATGATTAACCTTTCCCCCCCCCCCCCTTCTTTTATACCTTAGTATTTACCTATACATTCACTTGCTATTCCACAGTCATATATGTCCCATTTTACTTTCTGGGGACATTATTTATAACGTCACTTCCACATGTCCTGTACTTTCCCAACCCCCCCCCCCCCCCTCCTTCCCCCCATACAATATGGTAATTTCTCACTGTCAGGTTCGTTCACTCTTTAGTCACAGTGGTCACAGCTTCACTTCACCGGATATACTTACACTGTTATCCCTTACACCTACCCATCTGACACACATTTTTATCACTACCATTTTTTCACTTTAATTACACATCCACTTTACATGTCTTTTATAATTTTTTTTTTTTTTTTTTATATATTTTATTATGTGTCTTTTACTCTTAATATTGTAAGAACCTGTATTTTATGTATGATGACTGTGTATGGCCAACACTGGGGGGTTTCTCAGCTTTTTCCTGTGTCTATGCCATGTATAATATATGTTGGCTTACTATATCATTATACAGTTAAATGTTTTTAATATGGACAAACTGTACAGGCTCCTCCATCATTTTTGAGCGTGCCTTGCAATATAGATATAGCTTGTGAATACAACAACATGAATCTATATTTACGCTATCATAAATGACATCCTAATCTATGTCTCATAAGAACTTCTTATGCGCATGCGCTTGTTACACGCAATACTCTTCACCTCTGTTGCCGCTTCCTGTCTCGGGATCGCGCCTTGCGTGCCGCGGTCCCGGAACCGGAAGTGACGACAGACGCCGCACGGCCGTGCAAGTGGCGCCCTCGGACGCCATACACTCTTTAAAAGGCACCCCACACCATACACACTCACGTTTCCCTTGATAAAGACGGCGAAACGCGCGTTGGGAAGCCTCCCAGTGGTCTCCTATATGTAAGTAATTCATTGATGGCCCTTGTGCATCTATATGTGATTAAGTTAGTATGCTCTAGGTTTACTATCATCAGTAGCTGAACAGACTTGCTGCATGCTTAGGGATACACCGGAAAACTGGAAACTATGGCCCTTATATTGTAACATTTATTGCATTGGGCATTAAATAGGTCTAACAATTGCAGTAGCTGAACAGTCTTGTTGTGTTTTCAGGGATACATCTGTAAACCAGAAATTATGGCCCATATATTGTAGCATTTATTGCATTGGGCACTCTTCATTTCTAGATGTATTAACTTGCCAACATACATGTTTATTCTTGAATGGTATTTATCCTCTAATCTGGTTAAACAGACTTTCTGCAGATAAAATTGTTTTCCGTAGCTACTGTTTGATGCTGTGTCTAACGGACTAGTGGATAGTTAACAGAACCCCTATATACATTTATATATACATCGTATAATAGGCTAACAACTGTGCTTTATAACTACATCATTGCCGGCCGATGTGGTTCCCCCAGCCTGGTGGAACACATGTGAAGTGTCTTCTGAATACACGTATCCTTTCATATCGCCAACATACATGTTGATATGATTTAGTATTCACATGTTCAAGTAATTTCCTTTAGGCACCAGCCTATCTTAATGTGGTGCACTTCATCTCTGCTCCACCTGACAGGGGTTGCACATGGTGCGCTATATATATATTATTAAGATTCAAAAAACTGTTTTTGTGTATTTTTATCCACTAGCCTAGCCAGAATATAATATATGAGGAATTCTTTCCACAGCCTCAGCATCTTGAGCATCTTTTGTATGGTTAACAACTGAGCTATATAAATACATCACTGCTGGCTGATGTGGTTCCTCCAGTCTGGTGGAGCACATATGGAGTGTTCTCTGAATACACGTATTTTTCCATATTGCTTATATACATGTTGATATGATTCAGTACCCACATGTTTAAGTAATTTCTCTTAGGCACTAGCCTATCTTATTGTGGTGCACTCCATCTCAGCTCCACCTGACAGGGGTTGCATATAGTGCTTTATACATTTCTAAAATTGCTTTGGTGTGATTATATCCACTAGCCTAGCTTGAATACAGTATATGAAGAACTCTTTCTACAGCTTCAGCATCTACTGTTGGAATTGTTATTGTATGCACATGGTCACATGTATACCGAATTTATCCTTTTAAAATAGCTTTTCTAATTTAGTGAGGAGTATCTACCAGATTCTCTAGAGATCTATTTAGGGAAAAATTGAGCCTATAGGATTAAATATTCATGCTCCTTATTTCCTACACACCTACGGCTTTATATGACCTTTTGACTACATGGACTAATTCGGTTTCATCATTCCATGAGTATACCTAACATTACTTGCATTGATTGTAACTGTATTTGCATACACTTTGATTACAAGTCCGGGGTGACCATTGGGGGTTATTCTGTATCATCATTGTTCTGCATCCTCCTCCCCTCTCCCCCCCTTTTTTCATAATCTTTGTATTTTAATCTTTTCTACATATTTGATTCAATAATAAATATTATTGTTTATATAACATGTGTTTCAGTGTTTTTTCTGTAGGTTTTCATGTATATATACACTGGAACAATTAATATGTTCTCTTGTTTATTGAACTCTACGGCAGTATTGTCATACAATCCCCAGATACCACTGTGGTAGGGAAATAAGACTGAAATCCGTGTATCACACACCAGTGCGAACCGCAAAATTCAGACTCTTCGCCGGTCTCATCCTGGCAACCTCATATATACCGAAATGGCTGCAAAGTTCAGATCTGGATACTCATGCCCAGCCTGTACCTTGCTGTCCATGACACACGGACGTCTGGATTCAGCCTAACACTGATAACGATTTCAGATTTACGGGGATACTGAGGCGGCTCTGATCCCTTTCTCCATCATTATTGTGGTAGTGTAGTAGCAATGATTCCACTTTCAGATCGCGCTCATAGTGTAGTAACACCAACTCCTTTTCTAAATGGCACTGTAATAATGTATTAGCCACACTATTAACTTCTTCACATGATACTGTTAAAGTGTAGCAGCACTGATAACTGGTAGCACTGTAATAGTGTAGTAATACTGATAACTTCCTCAATTACTACTACTATGATCGTTTACCAGCGCCGGTATTCACCAGCTCATGCAGGTGAATAGCGGCGCCGGGAATCAGGTACTCAGAGATCACTGTTGCTATAGTAACTCGCTCATTAGGTTACTATGGCAACGGTGGCAGCGGTGATGTCACCGCTTACCAACCCGCAGTCTCTGCTCACTCATTGAGTGATTAGACAGCACGAGGAGCAGAAGCGTTCTTGCTCCCCCGTGCTTCCTGATGTAGCAGAGCTAGATCGGTGACAGAAGACCAGGATCGAGGAGGGGTGAGAGGGAGTAATAAAGATGGAGTCCCTAACTGTGTCTGTGTATTTATTTCTAATAAAGTATTTTTTTCTGTGTGGTGTAACCCTTCATTGGAGATTCTAAATGGCCGGGTCAAACTTGGCCTGACAATAAGAATCTCGGACTTAATACCAGCTGGTAAAACAAAGCTGGTATTAACCCCTTATTACCCAGCGTGCGACCCGACACCAGGTCCGCTGGGAGAGTTGGACACAGCGCCAAAAGATGGCACTTCTATGAAAGCACCATTTTCTGGGGCAGCTGCAGACTGCAATACGCAGCAGGGGGCCCAGAAAGCTTGGGCCACTCTGCGCTGCAGATTCCAGTCCCTAGCTGTCTGGTTGTACCTGGCTGGACACAAAAATTGGGCGAAGCCCACGTCATTTTTTTTTAGATTTTTGGCAAAAAAACTCAAGGAAAAAGGGCTTCCCTGGATTTTTCATTGCCAGTGAAGGTAACACCAAGCAGGAGGGGTTAGCAGCCAGTAGCTGTTTAAGTTACCCTAGCAATAGAAAATGCAGCGAGAGCCTAAGCATTTTTTTTACCCCTAACCCTTTTGGGTTATGTGTTAGTTTTTTTTTTAATGAATTAAAAAAAAAAAAATCGACATGAGCTTCGCCATATTTTTGTATGCCAGCCAGGTACAGCAGGCAGGTACGGGTGGCCTCCAACCCCCAGCTGCCTATTTGTACCCAGCTGGGAACCAAAAATATAGGGAAGCCCTTTTTTTAATTATTTCATGAATTTCATAAAATAATTAAAAAAAAAAAAACCACATGGGCTTCGCCCAATTTATGTGTCCAGCCAGGTACAACTAGGCAGCTGGAGACTGGAATCCTCAGTACAGGGTGGCCCAAGCTTTCTGGGCCCCCCCACTGCGAATTGCAGTCCGCAGCTGCCCCAGAAAATGGCGCATTCATAGGAAGCGCCATCTTCTGGTGCTGTATCCAACTCTTCCAGCAGCCCTGGTATCGGGTGGCTCACTGGGTAATAATGGGGTTAGGGACAGCTTTGTATTATCAGCTGGCCCTAAGCCTGAAATTCATGGTGTCACGCCAATATTAGACATAGCCGCCATGAATTTCAAGTAAAGATAAAAAAAACACAACACAGAGAAAAATATTTTTATTAGAAATAAAACACAACACAATTAGTGACTCCATCTTTATTGAACTAAAGAACCCCCCTCCGCCGTCGTCCTGGGTCGAGGGTCCCGCGATGTCCAATCCGGATCCAATATCATCTGATTGAAAGGCAAACTGATCAGATGATGACACATCATCTGATCGGTTTGCCTTCTGATCAGATGATATTGGATTCAGGTCTTTGAACCTGACACAGGTTCAAGGACCTGAAACAGATTACACATCAGCTGATTGTCTAAAAGTCTCATGGGCTCCAGGACCCGCTGGTAAGCAGCTGATGCTATCATCTAATAGCATCATCCGATCGTTTAAGTCCAGGGAAGATCAGCTGATTCATTATCTGGTAGTTAAAAAGCCGGCAGGCTTTTCACCGCTGGACGTAAACAATCAGCTGCTTACCGGCAGGTCCTGGAGCCCATCGGACGTGACCCAGGAGACTGCAGAGAGGTGAGTAAGGTGAAGAGTTAATTCCAGCGGAGGATCTCCTACATGAACTGTATTCAACTTGTGACATCCCCTGACCTCCCTGTAGAGTGGTGTCGGTAAAACACTGCAAGAATACTGAATGTCTGGTGCAAGGAGTTCAGTTCATGCAGGAGGATCACCGGGGTTTTTCGGGGTTCACCTTGACGTCAGCGGGGGTTGCCTGCATTTATGTGGCATAGGCTGTGCACCAGGCATTCAGTATTCTTGCGGTGTTTTACCGCGACATCTCTTTGCAGGGAAGTCCGGGGATGTCAGGAGGTGAATACAATTCATGCTGGAGAATTACCGGGGGCTTTCCTGGAGATCCCCCGCTGGGATTAACTATTCACCTTGTGACGTCAGCGGGGGGTCCCTGCATTGTTTAATGCCACAGGTCACTGCAGAGAAGTTCGGGATGTCACAATGTGAATACAATTCATGCAGGGGGATTACCGAGCAATGCCGCCCACATTCTTGGAGATCCCCACTGGGATGAACTCTTTACATTGTGACATCAGCGGTGGTCCATGCATTGTTTACCGCGACACCTCGCTGTATAAGTTCAGGGATGTCAGGAGGTGAATACAATTCATACAGGGGGATTACTGTGGGATTTCCTGGAGATCCCCCGCTGTGATGAACTCTTTACCTTGTGACATCAGCGGGGGTCCCTGCAGAGGTGTCGCGCTTAACAATGGGAGATAAGATAACAGCTGCTGAAGCTGGCTATGTGGCTTTCTTCTATGAAGGAATCTACATAGCCATAGCTTTCTTTTCTCCCTAAAAACGCCCAAACGCATAAAATATAAAGCAACGTGGGCATTACACATGCGTTTTTTCTTGCTTTTTTCCCTGACTCCATTGAAGTCAATTGGGGAAAAAAGCAGGAAAAAACGCTAAAACAATTGACATGTTGCTTCTTTTTTCAGCAAGAAAAAAAGCAACTGAAAAAGAAGCAACGTGGGCACAGCAAGTCCTGATTCTCATAGACTTTGCTGGGATACTTTTTCCTTGCTTTTATTGATTAAAGAAGGGAATTTTGTTACTTACCGTAAATTCCTTTTCTTCTAGCTCTTATTGGGAGACCCAGACGATTGGGTGTATAGCACTGCCTCCGGAGGCCACACAAAGCAATTACACTAAAAAGTGTAAGGCCCCTCCCCTTCTGGCTATACACCCCCAGTGGGATCACTGGCTCACCAGTTTTAGTACAAAAGCAAGAAGGAGGAAAGCCAATAACTGGTTTAAACAAATTCACTCCGAGTAACATCGGAGAACTGAAAACCGTTCAACATGAACAACATGTGTACCCGCAAACAAACCAAAAATCCCGAAGGACAACAGGGCGGGTGCTGGGTCTCCCAATAAGAGCTAGAAGAAAAGGAATTTACGGTAAGTAACAAAATTCCCTTCTTCTTCGGCGCTCTATTGGGAGACCCAGACGATTGGGACGTCCAAAAGCTGTCCCTGGGTGGGTAAAGAAATACCTCATGTTAGAGCTGCAAGATAGCCCTCCCCTACGGGGAGGCAACTGCCGCCTGCAGGACTCTTCTACCTAGGCTGGCGTCCGCCGAAGCATAGGTATGCACCTGATAATGTTTGGTGAAAGTGTGCAGACTCGACCAGGTAGCTGCCCGGCACACCTGTTGAGCCGTAGCCTGGTGTCGCAATGCCCAGGACGCACCCACGGCTCTGGTAGAATGGGCCTTCAGCCCTGATGGAACCGGAAGCCCAGCAGAACGGTAGGCTTCAAGAATTGGTTCTTTGATCCATCGAGCCAGGGTGGCCTTAGAAGCCTGCGACCCTTTGCGCTTACCAGCGACAAGAACAAAGAGTGCATCCGAACGGCGCAGGGGCGCCGTGCGGGAAATGTAGATTCTGAGTGCTCTCACCAGATCTAACAAATGTAAATCCTTCTCATACCGATGAACTGCATGAGGACAAAACGAAGGCAAAGAGATATCCTGATTAAGATGAAAAGAGGATACCACCTTCGGGAGAAACTCCTGAATGGGGCGCAGCACTACCTTGTCCTGGTGGAAGACCAGGAAGGGAGCCTTGGAAGACAGCGCTGCTAGCTCAGACACTCTCCGAAGAGATGTGATCGCTACTAGAAAAGTCACTTTCTGTGATAGTCTAGAGAGTGAAACCTCCCTCAGAGGCTCGAAGGGCGGCTTCTGGAGGGCAACTAGTACCCTGTTCAGATCCCATGGATCCAACGGCCGCTTGTACGGGGGTACAATATGGCAAACCCCCTGCAGGAACGTGCGCACCTTAGGAAGGCGTGCCAAACGCCTCTGAAAAAAGACGGATAGCGCCGAGACTTGTCCTTTAAGGGAGCCGAGCGACAAACCTTTTTCTAACCCAGATTGCAGGAAAGAAAGAAAGGTAGGCAATGCAAATGGCCAGGGAGACACTCCCTGAGCAGAGCACCAGGATAAGAATATCCTCCACGTTCTGTGGTAGATCTTAGCAGACGTGGGCTTCCTAGCCTGTCTCATGGTGGCAACGACCCCTTGGGATAAGCCTGAAGACGCTAGGATCCAGGACTCAATGGCCACACAGTCAGGTTCAGGGCCGCAGAATTCCGATGGAAAAACGGCCCTTGGGACAGTAAGTCTGGTCGGTCTGGTAGTGCCCACGGTTGGCCGACCGTGAGATGCCACAGATCCGGATACCACGCCCTCCTCGGCCAGTCTGGAGCGACGAGTATGACGCGGCTGCAGTCGGATCTGATCTTGCGTAGCACTCTGGGCAAGAGAGCCAGAGGTGGAAACACATAAGGGAGCCGGAACTGCGACCAATCTTGCACTAGGGCGTCTGCTGCTAGAGCTCTTTGATCGCGAGACCGTGCCATGAAGGTTGGGACCTTGTTGTTGTGCCGGGACGCCATTAGGTCGACGTCCGGCCTTCCCCATCGGCGACAGATTTCCTGAAACACGTCCGGGTGAAGGGACCATTCCCCTGCGTCCATGCCCTGGCGACTGAGGAAGTCTGCTTCCCAGTTTTCTACGCCGGGGATGTGAACTGCGGATATGGTGGAGGCCGTGGCTTCCACCCACATCATAATGCGCCGGACTTCCTGGAAGGCTTGCCGACTGCGTGTCCCCCCTTGGTGATTGATGTATGCCACCGCTGTGGAGTTGTCCGACTGAATTCGGATCTGCTTTCCTTCCAGCCACTGCTGGAAGGCTAGTAGGGCAAGAAACACTGCTCTGATTTCCAGAACATTGATCTGAAGGATGGACTCCTGCTGAGTCCACGTACCCTGAGCCCTGTGGTGGAGAAACACTGCTCCCCACCCTGACAGACTCGCGTCTGTCGTGACCACCGCCCAGGACGGTGGTAGGAAGGATCTTCCCTGTGATAATGAGGTGGAAAGGAGCCATCACTGCAGAGAGTCCTTGGCCGTCTGGGAAAGGGAGACTTTCCTGTCCAGGGATGTTGACTTCCCGTCCCATTGGCGGAGAATGTCCCATTGAAGTGGACGCAGATGAAACTGCGCAAACGGGACTGCCTCCATTGCCGCCACCATCTTCCCGAGGAAGTGCATGAGGCGTCTTAAGGAGTGCGACTGACTTTGAAGGAGAGCCTGCACCCCAGTCTGTAGAGACCGCTGCTTGTCCAGCGGAAGCTTCACTATCGCTGAGAGAGTATGAAACTCCATGCCAAGATACGTTAGTGATTGGGTCGGTGACAGATTTGACTTTGGGAAGTTGATGATCCACCCGAACGCCTGGAGAGTCTCCAGTGCAAAATTCAGGCTGAGTTGGCATGCCTCCTGAGAGGGTGCCTTGACCAGTAGATCGTCCAAGTAAGGGATCACAGAGTGTCCGTGAGAGTGCAAGACTGCTACCACTGCTGCCATGATCTTGGTGAACACCCGAGGGGCTGTCGCCAGACCAAATGGCAGAGCCACGAACTGAAGATGGTCGTCTCCTATCACGAAGCGTAGAAAGCGTTGGTGCTCCGTAGCAATCGGCACGTGGAGATAAGCATCTTTGATGTCTATTGATGCTAGGAAATCTCCTTGGGACATTGAGGCAATGACTGAGCGGAGGGATTCCATCCGGAACCGCCTGGCGTTCACATGCTTGTTGAGCAGTTTTAGGTCCAGAACAGGACGGAAGGAGCCGTCCTTTTTTGGAACCACAAAGAGATTGGAGTAAAATCCTCGCCCCCGTTCCTGAGGGGGGACAGGGATCACGACTCCTTCTGCTCTTAGAGAGTCCACCGCCTGCAGCAGGGCATCTGCTCGGTTGGGGTGTGGGGAGGTTCTGAAGAACCGAAGTGGAGGCCGAGAACTGAACTCTATCCTGTACCCGCGAGACAAAATGTCTGTTACCCACCGGTCTTTGACCTGTGACAGCCAAATGTCGCAAAAGCGGGAGAGCCTGCCACCGACCGAGGATGCGGAGGGAGGAGGCCGAAAGTCATGAGGTAGCCGCCTTGGAAGCGGTTCCTCCATTTGCTTTCCTGGGGCGTGAGTGAGCCCGCCAGGAATCTGAGCTCCCTTGTCCTTTCTGGGTCGTTTTGGACGAGGAGAATTGGGCCTTGCCCGAGCCTCGAAAGGACCGAAACCTCGACTGCCACTTTTTCTGTTGAGGTTTACTTGCTCTGGGCTGTGGCAAGGAAGAGTCCTTACCCTTGGACTGTTTTATGATTTCAGCCAATGGCTCACCAAACAGTCTGTCTCTAGATAATGGCAAGCTGGTTAAGCATTTTTTGGAACCAGCATCTGCTTTCCAGTCCTTTAACCATAAGGCTCTGCGCAAAACCACAGAATTGGCGGCCGCCATAGAGGTACGGCTCGTAGATTCTAGGACAGCATTGATAGCATAGGTCGCAAACGCAGACATTTGCGAAGTTAGGGACGCCACCTGCGGTACTGCTGGATGCATGATAGCATCCACCTGTGCCAGACCAGCTGAAATAGCTTGGAGTGCCCACACGGCCGCGAATGCTGGAGCAAACGACGCGCCGATAGCTTCATAGACAGATTTCAACCAAAGGTCCATCTGTCTGTCGTTGGCATCTTTAAGTGAAGCGCCATCCTCTACTGCGACTATAGATCTAGCCGCAAGCTTGGAAATTGGGGGATCCACCTTTGGACACTGGGTCCAGCGTTTGGCCACTTCAGAGGGAAAAGGATAACGGGTATCCTTAGAACGTTTAGAGAAACGCTTGTCTGGATGAGCGTCGTGCTTCTGGATTGATTCTCTGAAGTCAGAGTGGTCCAAAAAAGCACTTAATTTACGCTTGGGATACAGGAAATGGAACTTCTCCTGCTGTGCAGCTGCCTCCTCTGCTGAAGGAGCTGGTGGAGAAATATCCAACAGTCTATTAATCGCCGATATAAGGTCATTAACCATGGCGTCACCATCAGGGGCATCCAGATTGAGAGGGGCCTCAGGATTAGAATCCTGATCACCGTCCTCAGTCTCATCACAGAGAGACTCTTCTCGCTGAGACCCTGAGCAGTGTGATGACGTCGAGGGTCTTTCCCAGCGAGCTCGCTTAGGCTGCCTGGGACTGTCATCTGAGTCAGAGACTTCAGCTTGTGATGCTTGAGACCCCCTTGAAGTACGGATTAGTTCCAACTGAGGGGGACCGGAGAGCATAGACACAGCAGTGTCCATGGTCTGAGGAGCTGGCCTGGCCTGCAAGGTCTCCAGGATTTTTGTCATAGTCACAGACATTTTATCAGCAAACACTGCAAAGTCTGTCCCCGTCACCGGGGCAGGGTTCACAGGCGTCTCTGCCTGGGCTACCACCACAATAGGCTCTGGCTGACGAAGTGCCACTGGGACTGAACATTGCACACAATGTGAGTCATTGGAGCCTGCCGGTAGATCAGCCCCACATGCAGTACAAACAGTGTACACAGCCCGTGCCTTGGCAGTCTTGCGTTTTGCGGATGACATGTTGCTGCCTCCTCAGAGCAGTACAGGGTGTCCAGCCAAGAAGCGACCTTACAGTGCACTATATAAATATATATATATATATATGGTACCAAGAAAAAAGTACACTAATATAACACTGAGGCACTAGAGGGGCCAGCACTACTGTGCTGCTTACCGCCCGCTTAGGAGCGGTGTGTGGACGCCAGAAATCCCTCTAGTCTGGGTCTCCCAGAGCCTGCTGCCTTTCCCCAGCCAGACCGCATGTGTAATGGCTGCCGGCGTCCTTGTGGAGAGGGGGGGCGGGCCCTGGGCGTACACCGACGAAGAGCGGGAAGTCTGCTTCCCCCTGTGCCTAGTGAGAGGGCTGGAGCATGTAAATAAAGCTCCAGCCCTCGGCGCTGTTAATTGAGCAGCGTCTCTCCCCTACCCTGATTGACAGGGTGGGGGCGGGAACGAAGCGGCGCTAGGCCGCAGAAGCCGGGGGCTAAAGTTAGAAGCGCCGCCGCCGTAAAAGCGCGGTCGGCGCAAAGTCCCCGGCGCACTACAAGTCGCAGCTGCGCCGCCGCTCCAGGAGCGGTCGGTGCAGTAGTTCCCAACATGAAACGTCACTCAGCAAAGCTGCAGTGACCTAACCCCGGCGCACAGCGCTACTGTCCCCGGCGCACTATAACGCTCAGCAAGCCTTGAGAGTGTCCGTGCCTGCCGGGGACACAGAGTACCTGAAAGTTGCAGGGCCTTGTCCCTGAACGGCACTCCCGCTCCAAATCCAGCAGGTTCTATGGGTCTGTGGATGGAGCCCGGCCCCAGGGCTTGGGGGCCGGCAAGATCCCACTTCCACAGAGCCCTCCAGGGGATGTGGAAGGAAAACAGCATGTGGGCTCCAGCCTCTGTACCAGCAATAGGTACCTCAACCTTACAAGCACCACCGCGGGTGAGAAGGGAGCATGCTGGGGGCCCCATATGGGCCCTCTTTTCTTCCATCCGATATAGCCAGCAGCTACTGCTGACTACAAACAGTGGAGCTATGCGTGGATGTCTGACCTCCTTCGCACAAAGCAGAAAACTGGTGAGCCAGTGATCCCACTGGGGGTGTATAGCCAGAAGGGGAGGGGCCTTACACTTTTTAGTGTAATTGCTTTGTGTGGCCTCCGGAGGCAGTGCTATACACCCAATCGTCTGGGTCTCCCAATAGAGCGCCGAAGAAAAAAGCAATGAAAAACGCTAGAAAAAACGCTGTAAAAACGCCCTGTGGACACAAGGCCTAAGGCTATGTGCCCACAGTGCTTTTTTTTCAGCACAAAAAAAGCTGCTTTTTTCTGTGCTTCTTTTCATGCTTTCATGCTTTTTTTCATGCTTCTTTTCATGCTTTCATGCTTTTTTTCTTGCTTTTTTTCATGCTTTTTTTCATGCTTCTTTTCATGCTTTTTTTGTTACTATTGAATGCTTGTTTCAGCTCATTAAAGTTGGATGTGAAAAAAAGGTGTTCTGATGTCATTTCCTTGTTCAGCCCATTTTTTTCAATCTCCATTTTGGAATAAAAGTGACAGGAAAATGATGATCTATTAGATCGTTTACCAGCACCGCTATTTACCGGCTCATGCAGGTGAATAGCGGCACCGGGAATCAGGTGCTCGGAGATCACCGTTGCTATAGCAACCTGCTCATTAGGTTACTATGGTAACAGTGGTAGCGGTGATGTCACCGCTTACCAACCTGCAGTCTCTGCTAACTCATTGAGTGATTAGACAGCACGGGGATTTGAAGCGTTCTTCCTCCCCCGTGCTTTCTGATATAGCAGAGCTAGATCGGTGACAGAAGACCAGGATTGAGGAGGGGTGAGAGGGAGTAATAAAGATGGAGTCCCTAAGTGTGTCTGTGTATTTATTTTTAATAAAGTATTTTTTGTGTGGTGTCTTTTTTTAACCCTTTATTGGAGATTCTTAATATCTGGGTCAAACTTGGCTTCACATTAAGAATCTCGGGCTTAATACCAGCTGGTAAAACAAAGCTGGTATTAACCCCTTATTACGCAGCATGCCACCTGGCACCATGTCCACTGGAAGAGTTGGATACAGCGCCAAAAGATGACGCTTCTATGAAAACACCATTTTCTGGGGCAGCTGCGGACTGCAATACACAGTGGGTGGCCCAGAAAGCTTGGGCCACTCAGCGTTGCGGTTTCCAGTCCCCAGCTGTCTGGTTGTACCTGGCTGGACACAAAAATTGGGCTAAGCCCATGGAATTTTTTTTTTAATTTTTTGGCAAAAAAACTCAAGAAAAAAGGGCTTAACTGGATTTTTCATTGCCAGTGAAGGTAACACCAAGCAGGAGGGGTTAGCAGCCAGTAGCTGTTTAAGTTACCCTAGCAATAGAAAATGCAGCGAGAGCTGAAGCATTTTTTTTTACCCCTAACCCTTTTGGGTTATGTGTTTGTTTTTTTTTGTTTTTTTTTTGAATGAATTAAAAAAAAAAAATCGACATGGGCTTCGCCATATTTTTGTATGCCAGCCAGGTACAGCAGGCAGGTACGGGCTGCTCCCAACCCCCAGCTGCCTATTTGTACCCAGCTGGGAACCAAAAATATAGGGAAGCCCTTTTTTTAATTATTTCATGAATTTCATAAAATAATTTTAAAAAAAAACGACATGGGCTTCGCCCAATTTATGTTTCCAGCCAGGTACAACTAGGCAGCTGGGGACTGGAATCCGCAGTACAGGGTGGCCCAAGCTTTCTGGCCCCCCCACTGCGAATTTCAGTCCGCAGCTGCCCCAAAAAATGGCGCATTCATAGGAAGCGCCATCTTCTGGTGCTGTATCCAAATCTTCCAGCAGCCCTGGTATCGGGTGGCTCACTGGGTAATAATGGGGTTAGGGACAGCTTTGTATTATCACCTGGCCCTAAGCCTGAAATTCATGGTGTCACGCCAATATTAGACATAGCCGCCATGAATTTCAAGTAAAGATAAAAAAAACACAACACAGAGAAAAATATTTTTATTAGAAATAAAACACAACACAATTAGTGACTCCATCTTTATTGAACTAAAGAACCCCCCTCCGCCGTAGTCCTGGGTCGAGGGTCCCGCGATGTCCAATCCGGATCCAATATCATCTGATTGAAAGGCAAACTGATCAGATGATGACACATCATCTGATCGGTTTGCCTTCTGATCAGATGATATTGGATTCAGGTCTTTGAACCTGACACAGGTTCAAGGACCTGAAACAGATTACACATCAGCTGATTGTCTAAAAGTCTCATGGGCTCCAGGACCCGCTGGTAAGCAGCTGATGCTATCACCTAATAGCATCATCCGATCGTTTACGTCCAGGGAAGATCAGCTGATTCATCATCTGGTAGTTAAAAAGCCGGCAGGCTTTTCACCGCTGGACGTAAACAATCAGCTGCTTACCGGCAGGTCCTGGAGCCCATCGGACGTGACCCAGGAGACTGCAGAGAGGTGAGTAAGGTGAAGAGTTAATTCCAGCGGCGAATCTCCTACATGAACTGTATTCAACTTGTGACATCCCCTGACCTCCCTGTAGAGTGGTGTCGGTAAAACACTGCAAGAATACTGAATGTCTGGTGCATGGCAAAAGGTGAACACAGTTCATGCAGGAGGATCACCGGGGTTTTTCGGGGTTCACCTTGACGTCAGCGGGGGTTGCCTGCATTTATGTGGCATAGGCTGTGCACCAGGCATTCAGTATTCTTGCGGTGTTTTACCGCGACATCTCTTTGCAGGGAAGTCCGGGGATGTCAGGAGGTGAATACAATTCATGCTGGAGAATTACCTTTCCTGGAGATCCCCCGCTGGGATGAACTATTCACCTTGTGACGTCAGCGGGGGTCCCTGCATTGTTTAATGCCACACATCACTGCAGAGAAGTTCAGGATGTCACAATGTGAATACAATTCATGCAGGGGGATTACCGAGCAATGCCGCCCACATTCTTGGAGATCCCCGCTGGGATGAACTCTTTACATTGTGACATCAGCGGCGGTCCATGCATTGTTTACCGCGACACCTCGCTGTATAAGTTCGGGGATGTCACAAGGTGAATACAATTCATACAGGGGGATTACTGTGGGATTTCCTGGAGATCCCCCGCTGTGATGAACTCTTTACCTTGTGACGTCAGCGGGGGTCCCTGCAGAGGTGTCGCGCTAAACAATGGGAGATAAGATAACAGCTCCGGAAGCTGGCTATGTGGCTTTCTTCTATGAAGAAATCTACATAGCCATAGCTTTCTTTTCTCCCTAAAAACGCCCAAACGCATAAAATATAAAGCAACGTGGGCATTACACATGCGTTTTTTCTTGCTTTTTTCCCTGACTCCATTGAAGTCAATTGGGGAAAAAAGCAGGAAAAAACGCTAAAACAATTGACATGTTGCTTCTTTTTTCAGCAAGAAAAAAAGCAACTGAAAAAGAAGCAACGTGGGCACAGCAAGTCCCGATTCTCATAGACTTTGCTGGGATGCTTTTTCCTTGCTTTTATTGATTAAAAAAAGCAATGAAAAACGCTAGAAAAAACGCTGTAAAAACGCCCTGTGGGCACAGGGCCTAAAAACGCCCTGTGGGCACAAGGCCTAATAGAGTAATAGCCTTAATACTGATAATACGATGTGATAGTAATGCACCACGGATACCTTTTGCAGAGAGTACTGTAGTAGTGGAGGAACACCGATAACTTTTTTAGCTAGTACTGTAATTACCTAATTGCTCTAACACCTTCCTTAGATAATATTCTGACAATAAAGCAACGTACCGGCATAGTAAGATAGCAGTGATACTGTTCCCAGATGGTACTGCGATAGTTAGAAAACAAGGATGCCTTTCCCAGATGGTACTATGATAGTAATGCAGCAAAGATACCTTTCCCAAATGATACTGTGATAGTAAGGCAGCAGAGATACCTTTCCCAGATGGTACTATGATAGTAAGGCAGCAGAGATACCTTTCCCAGATGATACTGTGATAATAAGGCAGCAGAGATACCTTTCCCAGATGATACTGTGATAGTAAGGCAGCAGAGATACCTTTCCCAGATGATACTGTGATAATAAGGCAGCAGAGATACCTTTCCCAGATGATACTGTGATAATAAGGCAGCAGAGATACCTTTCCCAGATGATACTGTGATAGTAAGGCAGCAGAGATACCTTTCCCAGATGATACTGTGATAGTAAGGCAGCAGAGATACCTTTCCCAGATGATACTGTGATAGTAAGGCAGCAGAGATACCTTTCCCAGATGATACTATGATAGTAAGGCAGCAGAGATACCTTTCCCAGATGATACTGTGATAATAAGGCAGCAGAGATACCTTTCCCAGATGATACTGTGATAATAAGGCAGCAGAGATACCTTTCCCAGATGATACTGTGATAATAAGGCAGCAGAGATACCTTTCCCAGATGATACTGTGATAGTAAGGCAGCAGAGATACCTTTCCCAGATGATACTGTGATAGTAAGGCAGCAGAGATACCTTTCCCAGATGGTACTATGATAGTAAGGCAGCAGAGATACCTTTCCCAGATGGTACTATGATAGTAAGGCAGCAGAGATACCTTTCCCAGATGATACTGTGATAGTGTAGGAGTCTAATAATTTGATATACTTTGATATGATAATAATGCAAGACTGATACTTTTCTTACAATGTGCTGTGATAATAAGGCAGGCGTGATACCTTTCCCAGGTAGTACTGTGATAATGTAGCGGCGTTGATTGCCCATTCCACTGGGTTGTAGCTGTCATATTCCAGTTGCCTCTGCAGGGTAGTGTGGCAGTACTGGGCGGCCTTTTCGTCCTGCTTCAGGTGTTTGTACACTTGCGCCAGATAGTACAGTGTGTGGGTATAGACCCTCTCAAACCTGTAATAGTAAAGTGGGAGTTAAAGCCAAGTCTATTAGTGAGAAGAAGGGTGGGGGGGGGGACACGTAACACCGACCTCTTTGCTCTCTCCTGCTCCGTGAGGGTTTGCTCCTCGAGTGTAAAGTGCTCATCAGGATCAGTGGGGGGCTTCCCAATCTGGTAGAAAGAAGAAAACATTCTGAGCTTATCTGTTGATCAGCAGCAGACACCTGCCACTATTTACATATGGGGGATATTTAGTATGTGTGGCCAGCCATGGGAACCATGAAAATACTACAAAGTGAGGACTGGAGAGCTTCACTATAAGGCTATGTGCCCACGGGGGAAAGTGTCCTGCGGTTATATCCGCAGGACATTCCGCAGGAGCTCCCAGAAATCCGCAGCACAATTTTGTCTGCGGTTTATTTGCGGAATGTCCTGCGGATATGGTGCGGGCATTCTGCATTGAGGATACAGAACCATGGCTTCAGCACTGCATCCTCAATGCAGAACA
The DNA here is from genome assembly GCF_048569485.1 of Anomaloglossus baeobatrachus. Taxonomy (NCBI): domain Eukaryota; kingdom Metazoa; phylum Chordata; class Amphibia; order Anura; family Aromobatidae; genus Anomaloglossus; species Anomaloglossus baeobatrachus. Next base: position 116,785,295 of record NC_134357.1, read on the forward strand.
AGTGCTGCAGTGATCAGGGGAGTTCATACCTCCATCACGCAGCACTTCTCTCCGGCGTCTGTCAGCGTCTCTACACTGTGCAGGAGAAGGTGGGCGGGCCTGAACTAGCTCTGGCTGTCACATGACCGGAGCTCGTGCAGGCCCTGCCCACCTCCTCCTTCCTGCTCATGGATCCACCGCGCTCCAGCCTCCTGTGCACTGAGGGAAAGTGACCGGGTGTCTGCTGTCAAGGCAGGTAAGTATGGGACCATCCGCAGGTAAATCCGCAGGAATAATTGACATTCAGTTATGTGCGGCTGCGGGACATCCGCAACATATTCCGCAGTCGCACATTCCGCAACGTGGACACAGACACTCCCCATGTCCCATAGGATAACATGGGGAGTGTCTGTACATTCTAAAACCTGCGGATTTATCTGGAAAATCCAGATAAAGCCGCAGGTTTTCCGCAGCAAAATCCACAGAAGCAAGCTCCCGTGGGCACATGGCCTAAAGGGGTTTACAGGGTAGAAGCACATGGCTGCTTCCTTCCAAAACTAACATCACCTGTCCACAGGTCAGGACGGGGACAGCAGCTCACCCCATTCACTTCAAAGGAACACGCACAACCCATGACCAGCAGCAGCTAGGTTTTTCTAATCCTGGATAGCTACATCCGTCGAGATTGGGTGCAAGTTCATAAAGCAGGCTAAGGAGCTGAGCCTGATGAGTGTCAGCTGTGTAATACAGTCAACACCTGCCACTAACTGCAGTGATCAGAGCTAGCTCCAATCGCTACTGTTTAACCACTTTAAATGTCGCTCTCAAACTCTTCGTTGCAGTTTGGGAAGGGAGTTCATTCCGATGCCCATCAAATTAATATGGTCATTCTTAATTACTACTCATCCTGTAAAAAAAAAAGAATAATATCACTATGTATATGGAAAAAAAAAAAAAAAAAAAAAAATAAGAACGCCTTTTGGAAGAAGGGAGGAAAAAAAAAAACCCATCAAAAAGGGGTTAATGATATTGTCAAGGTATTGCTATTTTTATGGCCTGTTGGTAGTCTAGCAGATAGACGTAGTATGGATGGTAATTAGGGTTATTAGTGACTGTTTATAACAGGCGTAACTAAAATTTAGGACCTTTGCATTAAAAGAAAAAAAATTTAAACGCCAGGTCTCCTGAGGCTTATGTGACATTGTTATATCATGTGAGCGCTGCAGCTAATCAGTAGCTTACATAGGGCAGAATAATGTCACGTGATCTTTGGGAGATCTAGAGCAGACATCACTGAAATGCTGCCATGGGAGGCAATTATAGGGTATTTTTTATTTTACAAGGGAGGGCTACTATATTCAAAAAGGTGTTGCTCAGGTAGTGGACAATCCCTTTAAGCTGGCACTAGGGGGAGCTCACTGCAGAGATTCATCTAACTCCTGTCATTAATTTCATGCTTCTTGAACAAAGGGAGCATGAAAATCTGATGGGCCTCATCACAGAGATATAATATAGTTTAAAAGAAGGGAATTTTGTTTACTTACCGTAAATTCCTTTTCTTCTAGCTCCAATTGGGAGACCCAGACAATTGGGTGTATAGCTACTGCCTCCGGAGGCCACACAAAGCATTACACTTAAAAGTGTAAGGCCCCTCCCCTTCTGCCTATACACCCCCGTGGGATCACGGGCTCCTCAGTTTTAGTGCCAAAGCAAGAAGGAGGAAAGCCAATAACTGGTTTAAGAACAAATTCAATCCGAAGGAACATCGGAGAACCGAAACCATTCAACATGAACAACATGTGTACCCGAAAAAAACAAAAATCCCTAAGCAAACAGGGCGGGTGCTGGGTCTCCCAATTGGAGCTAGAAGAAAAGGAATTTACGGTAAGTAAACAAAATTCCCTTCTTCTTTGGCGCTCCATTGGGAGACCCAGACAATTGGGACGTCCAAAAGCAGTCCCTGGGTGGGTATAATAACCCCTCGTGATAGGACCGTAAAAACAGCCCTACCCTACAGGTGGGCAGTCGCCGCCTGAAGGACTTGTCTACCTAGGCTGGCGTCCGCCGAAGCGTAGGTATGCACTTGATAGTGTTTGGTAAAAGTGTGCAGACTCGACCAGGTAGCCGCCTGGCACACCTGCTGAGCTGTAGCCTGGTGCCGTAATGCCCAGGACGCACCCACGGCTCTGGTAGAATGGGCCTTCAGCCCTGAGGGAACCGGAAGCCCAGCAGAACGGTAGGCTTCAAGAATTGGTTCCTTGATCCACCGAGCCAGGGTGGATTTGGAAGCTTGCGACCCTTTGTGCTGACCAGCGACAAGGACAAAGAGTGCATCCGAGCGGCGCAGGGAAATGTAGATCCTGAGCGCTCTCACGAGATCCAACAAATGCAAATCCTTTTCACATTGATGAACTGGATGAGGGCACAAAGAAGGCAAGGAGATATCCTGATTAAGATGAAACGGGGATACCACCTTAGGGAGAAACTCCGGAATCGGGCGCAGAACCACCTTGTCCTGGTGAATCACCAGGAAGGGAGATTTGCATGACAGCGCTGCTAGCTCGGACACTCTCCGGAGAGACGTGACCGCTACTAGAAAGGCCACTTTCTGTGAAAGGCGAGAAAGGGAAACATCCCTCATAGGCTCGAAAGGCGGCTTCTGAAGAACAATTAGAACCCTGTTCAGATCCCAGGGCTCTAACGGCCGCTTGTAAGGAGGGACGATATGACAGACCCCTTGCAGGAACGTGCGTACCTGAGGAAGTCGTGCTAGGCGCTTCTGAAAAAATACAGATAGCGCTGAGACTTGCCCCTTGAGGGAGCTGAGCGACAAACCTTTTTCCAACCCGGATTGCAGGAAGGAAAGAAAAGTAGGCAATCCAAATGGCCAGGGAGAGACTCCCTGAGCAGAGCACCAAGACAAGAATATTTTCCACGTCCTGTGGTATATCTTGGCGGAGGTAGGTTTTCTGGCCTGTCTCATGGTGGCAATGACCTCTTGAGACAATCCTGAACCCGCTAGGATCCAGGACTCAATGGCCACACAGTCAGGTTCAGGGCCGCAGAATTCTGATGGAAAAACGGCCCTTGAGACAGCAAGTCTGGTCGGTCTGGTAGTGCCCACGGTTGGTCTACCGCGAGGTGCCACAGATCCGGGTACCACGACCTCCTTGGCCAGTCTGCAGCGACGAGGATGGCGCGGCGGCAGTCGGACCTGATCTTGCGCAGCACTCTGGGCAACAGAGCCAGAGGTGGAAACACATAAGGAAGCCGGAACTGCGACCAATCTTGAACTAAGGCGTCTGCCGCCAGAGCTCGGTGATCGTGAGACCGTGCCATGAAAACTGGGACCTTGTTGTTGTGCCGAGACGCCATTAGGTCGACGTCCGGCATCCCCCAGCGGCGACAGATCTCCTGAAACACGTCCGGGTGAAGAGACCATTCCCCTGCGTCCATACCCTGGCGACTGAGGAAGTCTGCTTCCCAGTTGTCCACGCCTGGGATGTGAACTGCGGATATGGTGGAAGCCGTGTCTTCCACCCACGTCAGAATCCGCCGGACTTCCTGGAAGGCTTGCCGACTGCAAGTTCCTCCTTGGTGGTTGATGTATGCCACCGCTGTGGAGTTGTCCGACTGAATACGGATCTGCTTGCCTTCCAGCCACTGCTGGAAGGCTTGTAGGGCAAGATACACTGCTCTGACCTCCAGAACGTTGATCTGAAGGGTGGACTCTTGCTGAGTCCACGTACCTTGAGCCCTGTGGTGGAGAAAGACTGCTCCCCACCCTGACAGACTCGCATCTGTCGTCACCACCGCCCAGGATGGGGGTAGGAAGGATTTCCCTTTCGACAATGAGGTGGGAAGCAGCCACCATCGAAGAGAATCCTTGGCCGCCTGAGAGAGAGAGACGTTTCTGTCGAGGGACTTCGACCTCCCGTCCCATTGGCGGAGAATGTCCCATTGTAGTGGACGCAGATGAAACTGCGCGAAAGGGACTGCCTCTATTGCTGACACCATCTTCCCTAGGAAGTGCATGAGGCGTCTCAAGGGGTGTGACTGGCCTTGAAGGAGAGATTGCACCCCTGTCTGAAGTGAACGCTGTTTGACAAGCGGAAGCTTCACTATCGCTGAGAGAGTATGAAACTCCATGCCAAGATATGTTATCGACTGGGTCGGGGTTAGATTTGACTTGGAAAAGTTGATGATCCACCCGAAACCCTGGAGGGTCTCCAGCGCCACGTTCAGGCTGTGTTGGCATGCCTCTTGAGAAGGCGCCTTGACCAGCAGATCGTCTAAGTAAGGGATCACGGAGTGTCCCTGAGAGTGCAGGACTGCAACTACAGCTGCCATGACCTTGGTGAAGACCCGTGGGGCTGTCGCCAGACCAAAAGGCAGGGCTACGAACTGAAGGTGTTCGTCTCCTATAACGAAGCGTAGAAAACGCTGATGCTCTGGAGCAAATGGTACGTGGAGATAAGCATCCCTGATGTCTATTGATGCTAGGAAATCTCCTTGAGACATTGCGGCGATGACGGATCGGAGGGATTCCATCCGGAACCGTCTGGTTCTCACGTGGTTGTTGAGAAGTTTTAGGTCTAGAACGGGACGGAAAGACCCGTCCTTTTTTGGTACCACAAACAAATTGGAGTAAAAACCGTGACCTTGCTCTTGAAGAGGAACAGGGATCACCACTCCTTCCGCCTTTAGAGTGCACACCGCCTGCAGAAGAGCATCGGCTCGGTCGGGAGGCGGAGACGTTCTGAAGAATCGAGTTGGAGGACGAGAACTGAACTCTATCCTGTACCCGTGAGACAGAATGTCTCGCACCCAACGGTCTTGGACCTGTGGCAGCCAAATGTCGCCAAAGCGGGAGAGCCTGCCACCGACCGAGGATGCGGAGGGAGGAGGCCGGAAGTCATGAGGAAGCCGCCTTGGTAGCGGGTCTTCCGGCTGTCTTTTTTGGGCGTGACTGAGCCCGCCAAGAATCTGAACTCCTCTGATCCTTTTGAGTCCTTTTGGACGAGGAGAATTGGGACCTGCCCGAGCCTCGAAAGGACCGAAACCCCGACTGTCCCCTTCTCTGTTGGGGTTTGTTTTGTCTGGGCTGAGGCAAGGATGAATCCTTACCCTTGGACTGTTTAATGATTTCATCCAAACGCTCACCAAACAGCCGGTCACCAGAAAAAGGCAAACTGGTTAAACATTTTTTGGAAGCAGAATCTGCTTTCCATTCCCTTAACCACAAGGCTCTGCGTAAAACCACGGAGTTGGCGGATGCCACTGCCGTACGGCTCGTAGAGTCCAGAACCGCATTAATCGCATAAGACGCAAATGCAGACATTTGAGAGGTTAAGGATGCCACCTGCGGAACAGATGTACGGGTGACCGTGTCAATCTGTGTAAGACCAGCTGAAATAGCTTGGAGTGCCCATACGGCTGCGAATGCAGGAGCAAACGACGCGCCGATAGCTTCATAGATGGATTTCAACCAGAGCTCCATCTGTCTGTCAGTGGCATCTTTCAGTGCAGCCCCATCCTCCACTGCAACTATGGATCTAGCCGCCAGCCTGGAGATAGGGGGATCCACCTTGGGACACTGGGTCCAGCTCTTGACCACGTCAGGAGGAAAGGGATAACGTATATCCTTAAGCCGTTTGGAGAAACGCTTATCTGGATAAGCGTGGTGTTTCTGGACTGCCTCTCTAAAATCCGAGTGGTCCAGAAAAGTACTTAATTTACGGTTGGGATACCTGAAATGGAATTTCTCCTGCTGTGAAGCTGACTCCTCCACTGGAGGAGCTGGGGGAGAAATATCCAACATTTTATTGATGGACGCGATAAGATCGTTCACTATGGCGTCACCATCAGGAGTATCCAGATTGAGAGCGGTCTCAGGATCAGAATCCTGATCATCTACCTCCGGCTCATCACACAGAGAATCCTCCTGCTGAGACCCTGACCAGTGAGATGATGTAGAGGGCCGCTCATAGCGAGCTCGCTTAGGCTGTCTGGGACTGTCGTCCGTGTCAGAGCCATCACCCTGGGATGCATGGGACACCCCCGGAGCTGTTCCAACTGAGGGGGACCAGGGAGCAATGAATCAACAGTGCCCATGGTCTGAGTTACTGGTCTAGACTGCAAAGTTTCTAGAATCTGAGACATAGTCACAGATAATCTATCCGCAAAAATTGCAAACTCTGTCCCCGTCACCTGGACAGTATTCACAGGTGGATCTCTCTGGGACACCTCCAGCAGAGGCCCCGGCCGAACAGGGGGCACAGGGGCCGAACACTGCACACAATGGGGGTCAGTGGAACCTGCCGGTAGAACAGCCTCACAAGCGGTGCAAGCAGCATAGAAAGCCTGTGCCTTGGCACCCCTGTTTTTTGCGGACGACATGCTGTATTCTCCACAGAGCAATCTAGGAGGGTATATAGCCAAGAATCACCAGCGACCGTTTAGTGCAATGTATAGCATGCAAGCATAAAAATACAATTGAACACTTCGTCACTAGTGGGGTCAGCACCGAAGGTGCCGCTTACCGCCCGCTAAAAGCGGGTGTGTAGTCGCCAGAATCCCGTGTCTGGGTCTCCCAGAACTTGTCTCCCCTCTCCAGCTCAGCCTGCACACAGGAATGGCTGCCGGCGTTCTGTGAAGAGGGGCGGACCGTGGGCGTGCCTCAGACAAAGTGCGGGAAACTGGATTCCCACTGTGCTCAATGTGAGGGCTGGAGTATGTAAAGCAGACTCCAGCCCTCGGCGCTGACGTTCTGTACAGCGTCCCGCCCTTCCCCTGACTGGCAGGCCTGGGGGCGGGAACGAAACGGAACTAGGCCGCAAAAGCCGGGGACTCTAGTAATAAGCACGGCCGACAAATATGCACGGCCAGCGCGGAATCCCCGGCGCACCACAAGTCCCAGCCGCGCCGCAGCAAAAACTGCCAGCAGGGGCCGGCGCGGCAGTTCCCAACACACTAACTCCCCCAGCAAGCTGTGGAAGTATGGCACAAGCGCGCAGCGCTATTGTCCCCGGCGCACTAACACACCCAGCAATGCTGCAGTGTGCGCGCGGTCTGTACGGGGACACAGAGTACCTTGGCGTAGCAGGGCCCTGTCCCTGACGATACTCCGCTCCATATCCAGCAGATTCCCCAGGGGCTGTGGACGGAGCACGGTCTCTGTGCCTGGAGACCGGTAAATCCCACTTCACCCAGAGCCCTAAGGGGGATGGGGAAGGATGCAGCATTTGGGCTCCAGCCTCTGTACCCGCAATGGGTACCTCAACCTTAACAAACACCGCCGACAAAAGTGGGGTGAGAAGGGAGCATGCTGGGGACCCTAGTATGGGTCCTCTTTTCTTCCATCCGACATAGTCAGCAGCTGCTGCTGACTAAACAGTGGAGCTATGCGTGGATGTCTGACCTCCTTCGCACAAAGCTTGAAAACTGAGGAGCCCGTGATCCCACGGGGGGTGTATAGGCAGAAGGGGAGGGGCCTTACACTTTTAAGTGTAATGCTTTGTGTGGCCTCCGGAGGCAGTAGCTATACACCCAATTGTCTGGGTCTCCCAATGGAGCGCCAAAGAAATGGACATAAAGAAGACGCTCATTGGTTTATTCACACCCGAATTAATCACCAGAGAGGAGCCGCTCAGCAGACTCTTCTCCCAGTGCCCGGCAGGTTTTCAGACCATATTGTATCTGAAAAGCAGCGCTATATCAGAATAAAACATTGCTCTCTATAAGGACGGATTCACACAGGCTTATTTCACGGTCCGTATACATACCCGAACTTCCAGCTTCATAGACACACACTACTTCAGGTCTGGAGACCTGCGGTCGGTCCTGGCATTGCAGTTTGTATGAAACCAGCCTAATAATTTGCCCTTCAGGGATGATTATTACTAAATAAGACATGCAATGAGCTCCCCCTAGTGGCCAAAGATTTAATGGCGAGTTTAAGAAGCACTTCCACCTGGGAAGGACATATCATTGGTGCAACCGTACACAGGACCAAAAAGTTAGGGGGGGGCCCATGTCCACATGAAAAGCAGGTGGAATTGTGCATGATGATGAGTTATCGGACTACAAAAGGCCCATATACTATTCTTGCACAGGGGCCCTTTCCATGTCCACAACAGACTCCCATGAATACATTTTAACATTATTTTCTATCAAATGTGTGTATACATGCATGGAATGTAGTGTGAGAATAAGCCGTATTTTTCAGATCATAAGACGTACTTTTCCCCCCACAAATTTATGAGGAAAGTGAGGGGTGCGTCTTCTAATCTGATGTAGCTTACAGGAGAGGTGGAGAAAGGTCGCAAGAGGCTGGGGAATGCTGCAGCGGCTGTGCAGAGGCTGCGTTGGCTGGCCTGGTGCTGCAGCAGCTGGTGCTAGGACGGCTGTGCGGGGTCTACGGTGGCTGGTGCTGGTGTGCGGGGCCTCCGGTAGCTGCAGCGGCTGTGCCGGGTAAGCGCGTGGTCTCCGGTGGCTAGTGCTGCTGTGCGGGGTCTCGCTGCTTTACTGGCACTGAAGGTCGGGCAGTAAGGACTTCAAATAATGCCACCTGGAGTCAGCGCGTGCGCAGATAAAGCGCTCGGCTCAAGCTCTCATGTGCGCAGGCGCCGCCTCCAGCACACTGATCTTCCTCCAGCGGACTTCAGGAAAATGGCGCCCGGAGGTGGCGCTTCCGTATTTGAGATTGCGGCTTGCCATTGAGCTTAAAGCTCAATCTGCGCTGACTCCAGGCACCATTTCTTTGAAGCACTCACCGTCCGCAGCAGCAGCTGCCGCAGCCAAAGCACAGCTGCCACAGCACGGCAGAACCAACCTCCGCCGCAGCCTGAGGCCAAGCACAGCCACCCCAGCACGGCAGCACAGCCTCCTCCATCACCGCTACTGCCCCCTCTGGTAAGACACCACCAGATTACAAGACAGACCCCATTTTTTTTTCACCTTTACTTGCTCTGAATTTGAAGTGCGTCTTATAAAACTGAAAATACGGTACTTAACGTCGCCACTCTGCACTCTCCGGGATACACTGAGGTCTGCGTGACAAGAAAGTGGCTTTAACAACATAAGTCTAGAGACTTCCAGCTCACAGATTAGTCGCCATTGTGGTGATGTCACTGACAAGTGGAGCAGAACGGCGCTGGACACCGGAGAGAGCAGCGGAGAGTATATTAATATTAATACACACACACACACACAGCTTTCACTTTTACGGTCTTACACATGATAAATTTACCACATCTTATATTTATGGTGCCACAACCTGAAACTTCCACTAAACATTTTGCCAACTTCTGGCACTTTTAAGCAAAATATTGGCGAGTGGTGTAGAACAACAAAAAAAGAATGTCAATTTTGAGCAAAAAAAAAAAAAAACACAAAGTTAGCACTTTATTTCCCCACCAGAATGTTTTCTCCCCGAGACAATGGCGTCAGAAGGCTCCAAAACCTGACCAAGGTGTGCCAGGCAACACTGTACTGGGAGGAGAGGTCCCTATGTTGTGTAACGTTGCTCCAGAGAGGGGCGCTGCATCTACGCTCCATCTCTAAGGCCTCTTTCACACGTCAGTATTTTGCATCAGTGTTTCGTCAGTGTGTCATCAGTATTTGGATGCCAAAACCAGGAGTGGAACTTACTAGAACAACTATAATTGAAAGACTGACACGTGTTCTGTGTTTTGGAGACATTCCTGGTTTTGGCATCCAAATACTGATGACACACTGATGAAACACTGATGCAAAATACTGACGTGTGAAAGAGGCCTAAGGCTATGTCCGCACGTTGCTTTTTACCTGCTTTTTTGCTGCTTTTTCAACTGCAGCGTTTATTGCCAAAATGGTTCTGTTCTGCTTTTCAAGCAAAGTCTATGGGAATTTGGGTTTCTTGTCCGCACTATGCAGTTCAAACTGCAGCCTTTTTGTTGCAGAACTTTGGTCAAAAACTCAGCTTTGCAGTGCAAAACCCAAATGGCAAAAACAATTGACATGTGAATTGTTTTTGCCATTTGGGTTTTGCCCTGCAAAGCTGAGTTTTTGACCAAAGTTCTGCAACAAAAAGGCTGCAGTTTGAACTGCATAGTGCGGACAAGAAACCCAAATTCCCATAGACTATGCTTGAAAAGCAGAACAGAACCATTTTGGCAATTAACGCTGCAGTTGAAAAAGCAGCAAAAAAGCAGGTAAAAAGCAGGTAAAGAGCAATGTGCGGACATAGCCTAACACTGTGCCTGTAGAGATCGTTCATTAATCTGTTACTTACCTTTTTCATATACTGACAGTACAAGGACTCCGCAGACTCCAAGTAAGTCTGAGCTATGATGATCTCTCCTCTGTCTGCCCAAAGAATACCAAGATTATTCTAAAAAAAAAAAAAAAAAAAAAAATATATATACAAAATCAATATATATTACAATGACAATATGAAGGTTATTAGACATTGACTATCCGGCAGAGCACAATATCCAGTGCACATTAGCTGCTTCTTACAATTCCTTTTTGTTGTTGAGACAGTCGTCAAGACACCCCCCCCCCAATAGTAAATAGGGGAGGGGGGGGGGGGATGTAGAATGCTGAGGTTTTAGTCATTTTATTAAAGTTCATCCCTCATTAGTCTGGAAAATCTCAAATAAGAGTCACTGACATGATGCCTGTAAAGAGTTAAACTACACAGTTCCGCAGCGCTGTACGCAGATTCCGCCATCCAGCACAATGGGGCGGCAGGTGAAGGGCGCTGTTGACGTACCGGAATCACTGACGTGTGAAGGGATCCTTATAGAGCAGAGGTTGCTGAACAGATTGATAAAGTTTTGTGAGAAAACATTCAGTATAACCTGTGTTTTAGTCATTTAATCCTTTGCACTTTCTAGGATTTTGGCTCCAGTGGGCGGTCCAATCAGTGAATGTATGTGTGTGCATGCAGAGACTGCTGTCAAAGAAAGCTGTCAGTCAGTGATGGGTCCAGTGGGCGGTCCTAAAATCCGAGAAAGACCAAAGGATTAAACCTGTCACATGAAAAAAAAAAAAACTATTAACGTGCAGATATGGGGTTAATCTGAAGGTTAATAATGTTCTGACAAAGTGTGGCTGCCGCACTGAGAGCCCTGCTGCCAGGAGGAGGTGGACTTTATTCCTCTTGGCAGCCTCAGACTTTCAGTCAGAGGATCAGCTGGTGCAGTTTCAGTCACCGCACCGTGCATAGTTGTAACAAGGCCTGGCACTGACTGACAGCCGGCTCAGCATTACATCTGTGCAGATTTATTTACATGACAGCTTCCCTTTAACTTACGGACCAGTAGATTTTTTTTTTTTACTTTTGAGTTTATTTTTTTCTTCCCCTTATTCCAAAAACTATACGTTTTTTTATTTTCTGTCGATACAGCTGTGTGAGGATTTTTTTTTTTCCAGGATGAGTCGTACTTTTGAACACCATCATCCATTTTGTTTTATGATGTACTGTAATGGTAAGTGGGAAAAAATTCAAAGTGTGGCAAAATAGCAAGAAAAGTGAATTTCTGCAATTGTTTTTTGGGTATATTATTTAGTGTTCATTTTACTATAAAAATAACCTGGCATAATGACTCCCCAGGTCGGTACGAGTTTGTAGATATCAAACATGTATACCTTTTGTTTTATTTAAGAGGTGAACAAAAAAAAAAATCAGAAAATAAAAAAAAAAAAATAAAATCATTTTGCTTATGTCTTGACTTTCTGAGAGAGCTGTAACATTTTCCAGTTTTCAGATATGGAGCTGTGCGGGGCTTGTTTTTTCCACCTCGACCTGATGTTGTTATTGATATTATTTTGGGGTATATATGATGTTTTGATCACCTGTTATTACATTTTGCTTGGTTGCTGTGGCTGAAAAACATTTTTTTCTCATTACGCTGTTTACCAGTCGGATTAATTTATATTATATTTTGATAGATCAGACTTTTACAAAAGCATTGATACCAAATGTGTTTTTTTTTATTAATTTTTAATATGACAAAAGGGGGTTGATTTTAACTTTAATATTTTTAAAACTTTTTACTGTATTTAATAGTCCTATATTAGGAGACTTGAACCTGCAATAGTCTGATCACATTCTATATACAGCAATGCTTCAGCACTGTTGTATATAGCAGAAATCACAGTCTCCTATGAACGCCGGCCGCTTTTCACAGGAATACTGAAATGACAGACGCAGGGGGTCATCAGCTGACACCAAACGGTCATGACAACTCATCGGCGTTCCAATAAGGGGTCAGAAGAGAGCGCCCCTGCTTGTGTGTGTTAAATACTGCTGTCAGATTGACAGCGGCATTTACCAGCCACAGGTTAGAGGCAAATGACGACTGAATAATTCAGCCTTCATCTGCAGGGAAAGATGAGGCTCAGAGTGTGAGCCGACATCAAAGGCAGGGAGGCGACTCGATGTGCACAATAAGTCATTAAGAGGTTAAATGAATAAAAAGTTATACTGAATCTTTTCTCACAAAACCTCATATCTCTGCAGCACCCCCAGCTGTATAACACGCTCCCTGCAGATTGGATGGCAATTTTATGATGACAGGTAATATGTAAAGAAAATTAACTCACTAGGTGCCATATACTTTGAATATTAGGCCTAAGCCACACGGCATGAAAATTGGAGTGAGTGGAAGGCCTAAAGGGTACTTTACACGCTGCGATATCGCTAGCGATCTCATTAGCGATGTGAAATTCTAGAGCGCAAGTGCGATCTTTCGAGATCGCACATAGGTAATTTTACGCATGAGCGATCGCACTTGCGATCTAGATTTTCATATCGCTAATGAGATCGCTAGTGATGTTGCAGCGTGTAAAGTACCCTTTAGCCACACGGTGAGAAAATCGGTGCGAGTGGAGTGCGATAAAACATCGCATTCCACTCGGACCAGTATTAGCCTGTGTGTCAGCACACATGAGCGATTATTTTCTCAGCCCTAATCGGACCGAGAAAACAATCGCAGCATGCTGCGACTGTAATGCGAGACTTATTTCTCTTGCACCCATTCAAGTGAATGGAGCGAGAAAAAAGAAAAAAAAACGCACTGCACTCACGGTATACCACGCGTGCAGAGCGAGAATTGCAATAGCCGGCTACAGAGGAGAGAGTGAGATAAATCCCTACCTCCCCTCCGCAGCGTTGGCCCACCCCTCCTGAGAGCCGGCCGACCCCCCGCAGCTGAGGTCCGCTCGCACAGTCGGACCGCAGTCGCAGGGATACTACTATGGCACTCGGCTCCTGCTGTGCTGCCAGCGCAAGCTGAGTGTCATGCGAGCATCGCACTAGTGCCCAGTGTGGCCCCGGCCGAATGCGACCAATATTAGCCTATATCCCAGCACCCATTATTTTCTCAGCTCTAATCAGACCGAGAAAACAATCATAGCATGCTGCGATTGTAATGCGAGTCTTGTTTCTCTCGCACCCATTCAAGTCTATGGGGCGAGAGAGGGAAAAAAAAAATTGCACTACACTCACAGTACACCGTTGTACTGCGAGTGCAGTGCGAGAATGGCAATAGCCGGCTACAGAGGAGAGAGGGAGATAAATCCCTACCTCTCCTCCTCAGAGCTGTCCCGCACCTCCGCAACTGTGGTCCGATCACATGATTGGACCTCAGTCGCAGTAACACTCGGCTCCCGCTGTCTTGCAAGCGTGAGCCGAGTGTCATGCGAGGATCACAGTAGATCTCTGTGTGGCCCCGGCCTTAAGGCCCCGTCACACACAGAGATAAATCTTTGGCAGATCTGTGGTTGCAGTGAAATCATGGATATATTGTTCCATTTGTACACAGCCACAAACCTGGCACTGATTGTCCACAATTTCACTGCAACCACAGATCTGCCACAGATTTATCTCTGTATGTGTTGGGGCCTCTAGGCTATGTGCGCACTAGAAATTGACTATTTCTTAAGGAAAAACCGGACCCTCTGAAAGAATCCCGCACCTGCGGTTAAAAAAAAAAAAAAACGTAGTGTGCACACAGCATAAATTTTTATACCCATAGGTTTTGCTGGGGAATGACTGCAGAAATGTAAGGCTCTGTGCGCACTAGAAATGAGAAGTTTCTCAAGAAAATTTCTTGAGAAACTTCTGGGAGTGAAAGATTTCCGGACCTCCGGAAAAAATCCGCACCAAATCCGCATGCGGATTTGCCGCGGAATAGCCGCGATTTTCCCGCGGGTGGTTCCCTGCGGATTTTTGCAGGCTGTACTGCCGAAATCCGCAGGGTACCTGCGGAAATAATGGACATGTTCATTTTCTCAAGAAAGTTTCTCGAGAAATTCTTCAAGGAAATTTCTTGAGAAAATTCCGCACCAGTGCGCACAGCTTTTTTTTTTTACTATAGAATTTGCTGGGAAATGTCTGCACAAAGATTGCAGACATTTCTCAAGAAATTTCCGCGGCAAATCCGCGGGTAAATCCGCGGGAAAAACGCACTAGTGCGCACAGAGCCTTAGAAACATTTTCTGCAGCAAATCCGCGGTAAAATCCACAGCGTGCGCACATAGCCTTAATATCTCCTCAACAGAGGTATAAATGAAAAAAAAAAACAAAAACGCTTTATTCTGCCCTGCAGCCACTATTACATTGTGGTAAAAGCTGAGGGAGAGAAAAAAAAAAAAAAAAAGAAGAGTAAGAAGAATTGAGGGATCACCAGACCATAAAGAAAGTGTAAAAAATGTGCAATTCTTGTTGAATACAATAAACACAAACCTACAAACACCATAGGTGTATAAAGACAACCTCTCAGACAAAAATGGTTAAAAATATTAAGGCCTTGTGCCCACAGGACTTTTTTAATTGATAAAAAGCAAGGAAAATGCATCCCAGCAAAGTCTGAGAATCGTGACGGGCTGTGCCCACAGTGCTTTTTTTTTCAAGCACGAAATAAAGCTGCTTTTTTCATGCTTCTTCCTATGTATTGAGAAAACCATTATCAGACCAAGCTGATCATGAATTAAACACATGTATGTCCCCATAATGTAAGAGACCACCTGAAAAAAATTAATATACATATGAGAGACACTGATAAGAGTATGTATTCATGTCAAATTCACTGGTTAGAAGCACAAGAAATTAAAAAAAAATATTTCCTTTTATATAGCTTGTACATTGAAACCCATATATTGAATGCATAGTTCTCCCCTGTACTCCAAAATTACAAATATTACACAGATAATTATAGCAAAATGAAACGGTTTTCTTTTTATATGTGGAAAACTGACCAATGTAAACAGGGACATATAAGGCTACTTTCACACTTGCGTTGAACGGCATTCGTTGCTATCGGCCGCCTTGAGGAATTACGGTAACTGTTGCAGGAAACCATTTATTCCTCATAGACTTCTATTAGCTACGGATAGCAACGGATGGTCTTGTGTTGCATCCGCCCCGCAGCGCATCAGTTGTTTTGTCGGTGACAGTCGGGCGGAGGGAACGCTGAATGTAGCGTTTTTTGTTGCTGCAAAAAAAACGCACTCCGCAGGATTCAGTCAGGATCCGTTAAGAAGCATAATGAATGTCTTTGGTGCTAGATTCCGTTGCCATGTGTTTGGCGACGGATTCCAGTGCAGGATTCCGTCACGTTCTACTGAGCATGCTCAGCACGTCCAGCAGAACGTTCTAAATCGTTTTAAAAGCATTCCTGGTCTCTCTGTCGGTCTGTCTCTCCCTCTCTCATACTCACCGATCACAGTCGCGGCGCTGCACGGCTGTCACACTTCTCTGGCGGCTTCTCCTCTTTTGAAAATGCCGGCCGCTCATTATTCCATTTAGTATTCACTGCTTCCCCCGTCCACCGGCGCCTATGATTGGTTGCAGTCAGATACGCCCCCACACTGAGTGACAGCTGTCTCACTCCAACCAATCACAGCCGCAGGTGGGCGAGTCTATATCGTGCAGTCAAATAAATAAATTAAAAAAACGGCGTGCGGTCTCCCCCAATTTTGATACCAGCCAAGGTAAAGCCACACGGCTGAAGGCTGGTATTCTCAGGATGGGGAGCCCCACGTTATAGGGAGCCCCCCCAGCCTAAAAATGTCAGCCAGCAGATGCCCGGAATTTCCGCATCCATTAGATGCGACAGTCCCAGAACTTTACCCGGCTCATCCCGAATTGCCCTGGTGCAGTGGCAATCGGGGTAATAAGGAGTTAATGGCAGCAACCCATAGCTGCCACTAAGTCTTAGGTTAATCATGGCAGGCGTCTATGAGACACCCACAATGATTAACCTGTAAGTGAAAGTAAATACCGTAAACACATACACCCGAAAAAATACTTTATTTGGAATAAAAGATAAAAAAAACACCCTCTTTCACCACTGTATTAATCCCCAAATACCCCTCCAGGTCCGGCGTAATCCACACGAGGTCCTGCGACGCATCCAGCTCTGCTACATGAAGCTGACAGGAGCGGCCGTAGAACACCGCCGCTCCTGTGAGCTCCAGGCAACTGAAGTGAATCGCGCTGTCAGTGGGGACGTCACTGAGGTAATGCCTGCGTGTGTGCGGTGATGATGATGGGGGCGGTAGTGCCTGCGTGTGTGCGGTGATGATGATGGGGGCGGTAGTGCCTGCGTGTGTTCGGTGATGATGATGGGGCGGTAGTGCCTGCGTGTGTTCGGTGATGATGATGGGGGCGGTAGTGCCTGCGTGTGTTCGGTGATGATGATGGGGGCGGTAGTGCCTGCGTGTGTTCGGTGATGATGATGGGGGCGGTAGTGCCTGCGTGTGTTCGGTGATGATGATGGGGGCGGTAGTGCCTGCGTGTGTTCGGTGATGATGATGGGGGCGGTAGTGCCTGCGTGTGTTCGGTGATGATGGGGGCGGTAGAGCCTGCGTGTGTTCGGTGATGATGGGGGCGGTAGAGCCTGCGTGTGTTCGGTGATGATGATGGGGGTGGTAGTGCCTGCGGTGATGATGATGGGGGCGGTAGTGCCTGCGTGTGTGCGGTGATGATGATGGGGGCGGTAGTGCCTGTGTGTGTGCGGTGATGATGATGGGGGCGGTAGTGCCTGCGTGTGTGCGGTGATGATGATGGGGCGGTAGTGCCTGCGTGTGTTCGGTGATGATGATGGGGGCGGTAGTGCCTGCGTGTGTTCGGTGATGATGATGGGGGCGGTAGTGCCTGCGTGTGTTCGGTGATGATGATGGGGGCGGTAGTGCCTGCGTGTGTTCGGTGATGATGATGGGGGCGGTAGTGCCTGCGTGTGTTCGGTGATGATGATGGGGGCGGTAGTGCCTGCGTGTGTTCGGTGATGATGATGGGGGCGGTAGTGCCTGCGTGTGTTCGGTGATGATGGGGGCGGTAGAGCCTGCGTGTGTTCGGTGATGATGATGGGGGTGGTAGTGCCTGTGGTGATGATGATGGGGGCGGTAGTGCCTGCGTGTGTGCGGTGATGATGATGGGGGCGGTAGTGCCTGCGTGTGTGCGGTGATGATGATGGGGGCGGTAGTGCCTGCGTGTGTGCGGTGATGATGATGGGGGCGGTAGTGCCTGCGTGTGTGCGGTGATGATGATGGGGGCGGTAGTGCCTGCGTGTGTGCTGTGATGATGATGGGGGCGGTAGTGCCTGCGTGTGTGCGGTGATGATGGGGGCGGTAGTGCCTGCGTGTGTTCGGTGATGATGATGGGGGCGGTAGTGCCTGCGTGTGTTCGGTGATGATGGGGGCGGTAGAGCCTGCGTGTGTTCGGTGATGATGATGGGGGTGGTAGTGCCTGTGGTGATGATGGGGGCGGTAGAGCCTGCGTGTGTGCGGTGATGATGATGGGGGCGGTAGTGCCTGCGTGTGTGCGGTGATGATGATGGGGGCGGTAGTGCCTGCGTGTGTGCGGTGATGATGATGGGGGCGGTAGTGCCTGCGTGTGTGCGGTGATGATGATGGGGGCGGTAGTGCCTGCGTGTGTGCTGTGATGATGATGGGGGCGGTAGTGCCTGCGTGTGTGCGGTGATGATGGGGGCGGTAGTGCCTGCGTGTGCAGTGATGATAATGGCCCCGGGTGGTCTCTTATTTGTCTTAATGTTTATAACCATTTTTGTCTGAGAGGTTGTCTTTATATACACTTATGGTGTTGTAGGTTTATATTTATTGTATTCAGTAAAAATTGTACTTTTTTTTTTTTACATTTATTTATGGTCTGGTGATCCCTCAATTCTTCTGGCACTTTTTTTTCTCCCTCAGCTTTTACCATGTTCATGATCCCAGGGGTGGGAATTGGTGCCCTCCTTTACTCATTTGACAAGCCTACAACCTGCCGTAACCCTCAGTCCGCTATAGCACCGCACAACCAGCTCTACCCTAACCTACTGTATCCTCACCTATCCCTTGTAGACTGTGAGCCCTCACGGGCAGGAACCTCTCTCCTCCTGTACCAGTCTGTGCCTTGTAGTGTTTAATTATTGTACTTGTCCCTATTATGTATGCCTCTAACATGTGAAGCGCCATGGAATAAATGGCGCTATAATAATAAATAATTTCCCACTATTACATCGTGGGTTCACTTCAACATGTAACACTTAGTTAGGTTCTCATTGGAGATATACCTTTAGCTTCTATGCACAGACGTAGTGTACAGCCCTGTTCACACTGTTTTCTGCAGAGTTCAGGCGATTCCATCTGGGTTCCCCCTCAAGGGCTCTTCTCCACTGGCATTTTTTTTCTCCAAATCCCATCACTTGAAAAAACGGATTGCAATCTGTGTAATGATTTCCTATGAGGCTGTCTCCTTTTACCTGTTTTTTTAGGTCTATACACGGTTCCACCTTCAAATCGCAGCATGCTGCGATTTGATGCGATTCTCGGCTCTCACCCCCATGAAATTCTATGGGGGTGAGTGAAAAGTCAGAATCCGGGTGGCATGCGCATGTCACACGGATCCTGACACTTGCATACCGCGTCAGACTGGCTACTGGAGAAATCTCCTGTAAAACCAGTCCTGGCCGCGGTTACATGCACTGAACCCCGGAGCTGTCCCCTGAGCTCCAGAGTGCAGCCTGAACAGCGAGCGCCAAGTGATGGATTCCCCGGCGATTGCTGTTCAGGTCAGCACAGCTGCAGACAGATCAGGCAGACGCTGCAGCTCAGATTACAGCTCTGGAGCTGAGTGCAGGACTAACCGCGGCCAGGACTGGTTTTACAGGAGATTTCTCCCGTAGCCAGCCCTACACTGCTTACCTAAAACCTCACATAGCAATCGCATGACGCTTACATGTCATATGGATGCAATGTGAGGGGAAAAAAAAAAAAACACACACACTGTACGCAGATCACACGCAGGACACTCGACTCACATTTTGATCTGAGTATCGCTGTGATTTTACACGCCAGTGGAGAAGAGCCCTAATACTGGTATCAGGCAGACCCCTGCTTAGGGCCATAGCCTGCAATGACACAAATGGAGTTCCATACCTCCCAACCGTCCCGGATTCTGCGGGACTTGCACGATTTATCAGGGCTGTCCCGCACTCCCGCGGCTCACAGCTGATGTTCCGGCTCCTCCCCTCAGTGAAGTGAATAAATTAAATTAATTTATCATCGGCTCTGGATTTTCGGGGCGGCCGGGACTCGAACTCGTGGAGCTGTGAGTTCATTGTTTCAAAGGCAGCAGCTTTACCACTGAGCTACTGCCTCTATTGAAAGCAGTAGGAAGATTTTGTTATCTTGACCTCTATACTGCAGCAGAGACACCAGAAGCAGGTTATTCAGCTGCAAAGATCGATGATGGAGGGAGGCATGAAGGGGGAGGCATGAAGGGAGGCATAGAGGGAGGGAGGCATGAAGGGAGGGATAGAGGGAGGGAGGCATGAAGGGAGGGATAGAGGGAGGGAGGCATGAAGGGAGGGATAGAGGGAGGGAGGCATGAAGGGAGGGATAGAGGGAGGGAGGCATGAAGGGAGGGATAGAGGGAGGGAGGCATGAAGGGAGGGATAGAGGGAGGGAGGCATGAAGGGAGGGATAGAGGGAGGGAGGCATGCAGGGAGGGATAGAGGGAGGGAGGCATGCAGGGAGGGATAGAGGGAGGGAGGCATGCAGGGAGGGATAGAGGGAGGGAGGCATGCAGGGAGGGAGGGAGGCATGCAGGAAGGGATAGAGGGAGGGAGGCATGCAGGAAGGGATAGAGGGAGGGAGGCATGCAGGAAGGGATAGAGGGAGGGAGGCATGCAGGAAGGGATAGAGGGAGGGAGAGCATGCAGGAAGGGATAGAGGGTAGGAGGCATGGCAGGAAGGGGATGAGAGGAGAGGGGAGGCAGGCAGGAAGGGATAGAGGGAGGGAGGCAGGCATGAAGGGATAGAGGGAGGGAGGCAGGCAGAAGGAGGATAGAGGGAGGTGAGGAGGCAGGCATGAAGGGAGGATGAGGGGAGGAGGCAGGCATGAAGGGTAGAGGGAGGGAGGCAGGCATGAAGGGATAGAGGGAGGGAGGCAGGCATGAAGGGATAGAGGGAGGGAGCAGGCATGAAGGGAGTAGAGGGAGGGAGGCAGGCATGAAGGGATAGAGGGAGGGAGGCAGGCATGAAGGATAGAGGGAGGGAGGCAGGCATGAAGGGATAGAGGGAGGGAGGCAGGCATGAAGGGATAGAGGGAGGGAGGCAGGCATGAAGGGATAGAGGAGGGAGGCAGGCATGAGGGATAGAGGGAGGAGGCAGGCATGAAGGGATAGAGGGAGGGAGGCAGGCATGAAGGGATAGAGGGAGGGAGGCAGGCATGAAGGATAGAGGAGGGAGGGAGGCAGGCATGAAGGGATAGAGGGAGGAGGCAGGCATGAAGGGATAGAGGGAGGGAGGCAGGCATGAAGGGATAGAGGGAGGAGGCAGGCATGAAGGGATAGAGGGAGGGAGGCAGGCATGAAGGGATAGAGGGAGGGAGGCAGGCATGAGGGATAGAGGGAGGGAGGCATGAAGGGATAGAGGGGGAGGCATGAAGGAGAGGAGGGAGGCATGAAGGGATAGAGGGAGGGAGGCATGAAGGGATAGAGGGAGGGAGCGCATGAAGGGATAGAGGGAGGGCAGGCATGAAGGGATAGAGGGAGGGGAGGCATGAAGGGATAGAGGGAGGGAGGCATGAAGGGATAGAGGGAGGGAGGCATGAAGGGATAGAGGGAGGGAGGCATGAAGGGATAGAGGGAGGGAGGCATGAAGGGATAGAGGGAGGGAGGCATGAAGGGATAGAGGGAGGGAGGCATGAAGGGATAGAGGGAGGGAGGCATGAAGGGATAGAGGGAGGGAGGCATGAAGGGATAGAGGGAGGGAGGCATGAAGGGATAGAGGGAGGGAGGCATGAAGGGATAGAGGGAGGGAGGCATGAAGGGATAGAGGGAGGGAGGCATGAAGGGATAGAGGGAGGGAGGCATGAAGGGATAGAGGAGGGAGGCATGAAGGGATAGAGGGAGGGAGGCATGAAGGGATAGAGGGAGGGAGGCATGAAGGGATAGAGGGAGGGAGGCATGAAGGGATAGAGGGAGGGAGGCATGAAGGGATAGGAGGTGAGGGAGGCATGAAGGGATAGAGGGAGGGAGGCATGAAGGGATAGAGGGAGGGAGGCATTGAAGGGTATAGAGGGGAGGGAGGGAGGGAGGCATGAAGGGATAGAGGGAGGGAGGCATGAAGGGATAGAGGGAGGGAGGCATGAAGGGATAGAGGGAGGGAGGCATGAAGGGATAGAGGGAGGGAGGCATGAAGGGATAGAGGGAGGGAGGCATGAAGGGATAGAGGGAGGGAGGCATGAAGGGATAGAGGGAGGGAGGCATGAAGGGATAGAGGGAGGGAGGCATGAAGGGATAGAGGGAGGGAGGCATGAAGGGATAGAGGGAGGGAGGCATGAAGGGATAGAGGGAGGCATGAAGGGATAGAGGGAGGCATGAAGGGATAGAGGGAGGCATGAAGGGATAGAGGGAGGCATGAAGGGATAGAGGGAGGCATGAAGGGATAGAGGGAGGCATGAAGGGATAGAGGGAGGCATGAAGGGATAGAGGGAGGCAGAGATAGAGGAGGCAGGATAGAGGGAGGCAGGATAGAGGGAGGCATAGATAGAGGGAGGCATAGATAGAGGGAGGCATAGATAGAGGGAGGCATAGATAGAGGGAGGCATAGATAGAGGGAGGCATAGATAGAGGGAGGCATAGATAGAGGGAGGCATAGATAGAGGGAGGCATAGATAGAGGGAGGCATAGATAGAGGGAGGCATAGATAGAGGGAGGCATAGATAGAGGGAGGCATAGATAGAGGGAGGCATAGATAGAGGGAGGCATAGATAGAGGGAGGCATAGATAGAGGGAGGCATAGATAGAGAGGAGGCATAGATAGAGGGAGGCATAGATAGAGGGAGGCATAGATAGAGGGAGGCATAGATAGAGGGAGGCATAGATAGAGGGAGGCATAGATAGAGGGAGGCATAGATAGAGGGGAGGCATAGATAGAGGGAGGCATAGATAGAGGGAGGCATAGATAGAGGGAGGCATAGATAGAGGGAGGCATAGATAGAGGGAGGCATAGATAGAGGGAGGCATAGATAGAGGGAGGCATAGATAGAGGGAGGCATAGATAGAGGGAGGCATAGATAGAGGGAGGCATAGATAGAGGGAGGCATAGATAGAGGGAGGCATAGATAGAGGGAGGCATAGATAGAGGGAGGCATAGATAGAGGGAGGCATAGATAGAGGGAGGCATAGATAGAGGGAGGCATAGATAGAGGGAGGCATAGATAGAGGGAGGCATAGATAGAGGGAGGCATAGATAGAGGGAGGCATAGATAGAGGGAGGCATAGATAGAGGGAGGCATAGATAGAGGGAGGCATAGATAGAGGGGAGGCATAGATAGAGGGAGGCATAGATAGAGGGAGGCATAGATAGAGGGAGGCATAGATAGAGGGAGGCATAGATAGAGGGAGGCATAGATAGAGGGAGGCATAGATAGAGGGAGGCATAGATAGAGGGAGGCATAGATAGAGGGAGGCATAGATAGAGGGAGGCATAGATAGAGGGAGGCATAGATAGAGGGAGGCATAGATAGAGGGAGGCATAGATAGAGGGAGGCATAGATAGAGGGAGGCATAGATAGAGGGAGGCATAGATAGAGGGAGGCATAGATAGAGGGAGGCATAGATAGAGGGAGGCATAGATAGAGGGAGGCATAGATAGAGGGAGGCATAGATAGAGGGAGGCATAGATAGAGGGAGGCATAGATAGAGGGAGGCATAGATAGAGGGAGGCATAGATAGAGGGAGGCATAGATAGAGGGAGGCATAGATAGAGGGAGGCATAGATAGAGGGAGGCATAGATAGAGGGAGGCATAGATAGAGGGAGGCATAGATAGAGGGAGGCATAGATAGAGGGAGGCATAGATAGAGGGAGGCATAGATAGAGGGAGGCATAGATAGAGGGAGGCATAGATAGAGGGAGGCATAGATAGAGGGAGGCATAGATAGAGGGAGGCATAGATAGAGGGAGGCATAGATAGAGGGAGGCATAGATAGAGGGAGGCATAGATAGAGGGAGGCATAGATAGAGGGAGGCATAGATAGAGGGAGGGATAGATAGAGGGAGGGATAGATAGAGGGAGGGATAGATAGAGGGAGGGAGATAGAGGGAGGGATAGAGGGAGGGATAGAGGGAGGGATAGAGGGAGGGATAGAGGGAGGGATAGAGGGAGGCATAGAGGGAGGCATAGAGGGAGGCATAGAGGGAGGCATAGAGGGAGCATGGAGGGAGGCATGGAGGGAGGCATGGAGGGAGGCATGGAGGGAGGCATGGAGGGAGCATGGAGGGAGGCATGGAGGGAGGCATGGAGGGAGGCATGGAGGGAGGCATGGAGGGAGGCATGGAGGGAGGCATGGAGGGAGGCATGGAGGGAGGCATGGAGGGAGGCAGGGAGGGAGGCAGGGAGGGAGGCAGGGAGGGGATGAATGGATGATAGTGGGATGGATGGATGATAGAGGGATGGATGATAGAGTGATATATAGATACACGACAGATAGAATCATAGATAGATAGGAGGAATAGAGATAGATAAATAAATACTGTATCTCAATGTTGGTGAAAGAGTCAGATTCATTTGTTCCCATAAAACTACTATAAAGAAATGAGGAAAAAAAATACAAATACAATTTTTTTTTTTTTTATCTTCACCACCTTGGATTCAAACCAGCAACGTTCAAAACTTGTGTCCAGCAGCCTCCTGGCTTTCCTAGCAGCCTCTTACACAGCAGATTACACAGGACACAGCTACATTGTACAGAGCAGCATCTCTATGTCCTGTATTCTAGAGGGAGAGGAAAAGAGGATTTTTTTTCTTCTAATAAAGTTACTAAAAATAATTAAAAAAAAATAGAATGTAATTTTATTGCACTTTTTTTATAAAATAATAAACATTACAAATCAGCAAATAACATGGACATATTTGGTGTCCCTGTAATCGTAATGACCTGAACAACACAGCGATCAGATTTATGGAAATCGGTAAATGGCGGGAAAAAAAGGCGCAATTTATTATTTTTCTTTATTAAAACCCATAAAAAATGTAATAAGAATGGATCACTGAGGCCGTGTTCACACATAGCGTAAATGCTGCATTTTTTCTGCAGGTGTTCCGCGCCACGAGCTCAATAACAATCTCCTCTGATTATTGCGTGTTTGCGGTATTTTTTTATACATTGTCCCCCTTATTTGATACATGTTTGTTGCTGATGTGAATCCTGAAGCTTATAAAGAAAGAAACACCAAATCCGCACAGTTCAGCGGCGTCTTTACACGCACCAGGAGCGGAGATTTCAGGACGTCTCATCCACTTTGCTTGGACAATTAGTCCATGTTCCCATGTAGTGTAAATGCTGCATTTTTTTCTGCTGTTTCTTTGCACATTTATTCTGCTGTGTTTAATTGTCCAAGTAAAGTGGATGTGATTCCATGAAAAGACGCCGCTGAATTCTGCGGTTTTCGGGGGGGGGGGGGGGGGTTCTCTGGAGGTTTCTATGTGGAGCTTAAAAAAATGCAGGAAAAAGCTTCTCTGTACAATAAAAACGCAGATTCACATGTGAACCAAAAACGCATTAAATAATGGAGAAAATGCAGCAAAAATGGAAAAAACAGAGAAGATGGTTATTGTGTAGTTTGGTGCAGACAGAAACAAAAAGAAACAGAATTTATGCAACATGTGAACACGGATTGATAGGCACAAATATGCAACATGTCATATAGTGACACAGAAATATAAAAAAATTCTGACTGCTATAAATATGAATGAACAGTCCGGGGCATCTGCTGAATGACCCTTACTGCTAAATGGGTGTGGCTAGGGGCGTGGCTAGGGGCGTGGTCAAAATTTGCCGTGGCGCGCCGCATACATTGTCCCTCTTTCCTTTCTTGAAAAGTTGGGAGGTATGAAGTTCAATTCATGAATGTGTCGATTTGTTCAGACAGCACAGAACCGTAGCCGTGAAACAGACACATTCAGGGGGCATAGACTGGGGTCAGTAGAACTCTTTGTTTCTCTACAGTTTGTAGACCCATGGGGTCCGTATGACTCAGTATTAAAGGGGGTTTCAGTTGGAATCACCTGAATGCACTGCAGTAAACAGTGTGAACAGGGCACATTTTATCCAGGTACCACGCACTGACCGCAGCCACAAAGCTTGGAAATAAGGAATGACAGATGAAATAAATCAGGACTGTGGAGAACGTCTCGTACATAATCCGGCGGTCCTGCGGACGCGTTTTGTGAGGGTGCACCGGGAGCCGCTGCCGACCTCACCTGCGCCTTGGACGTAGATGGAGACGCAGTCGTGCGCCATGCGGCAGCGCTCCAGCAGCCGCACCGCCTTCACCAGGTGCTCCTCTCCCGCCGACATCTCCTCCGTCTCCGTGTGATTCACGCCCAACCGGAACTCGATGACCGCCAGCCGTGCAGCCAGCAGCCGCCCCTCGTCCTCCCCGGCTGCCTGAGAGCCGCCGCCGCTCTCCTCCTCCGCCCCCGGAGCCAGCAGCGCCCGCACCTCCCGCAGTAACTCCCGGGCCCGGTACTTGGAGCGATACGGCTCATTCTCCGGATCAGACTTGGACTCTACCTCGGAGGCAGCGATCGCCCGCCGGTACGCGTCACACGCAGGCTGCCAGCTGTCAGCCATGGTGCTGCTCACAGACGACGTCCGCGGAATACGGCACGGCAGGGAGGCGGCTTTATGACACTTCTGTGAACAACATCCGGTGTATCCGCAGCAGTGATAGGGCGTGTGATGTACAGAGCAAAATGTAACAGATAATAGGGAATAAAGTCATATATAGTGTAATGTAACATATATGGAATATAATTGTGTATAGTGTGATATATTGTGTATAATGTACAATGTAATATAACATATTGAATAATGGACTATATAGGGTAATGACATGTAACATATATGTAAGAAAGTACTATGTAGTGTCATGTATATATGTAATAATGTAATGTACGGTGCAATGTAACGTATATAATATGGAAAAAAAAGTACTATATAGTGTATATGTCGCGGGCGGCGGGGCGCTGCGCTCACCACGCTGGGGGTCCGGCGCTGCTGCTGCTTGGTGGCTCGAGCGGTGGGCCGGATACGGGGACTCGAGCGGCGCTCCTCGCCCGTGAGTGAAAAGGGGAATGGTTTTTGGGGATATTGTCCGTGACGCCACCCACAGTTGTGGTGAGGGTTGTGACACCCACCGCTGCTCTGGACGGGGATCCCGGGAGCGATGACAGGGAGCAGCTTGGATGTTGTTTTCTCCCCTCCGTGGGTAGGGGGTTGGTTGTCCCGGGGCCCGGTGAGGGAGGAATGGCAGGCGGGTTACGGGGCCTGGTGAGGTGCAGGGTCGCCGGGGGGCAGCGCGGCGTGCCCGCACGGCACGGTGGTACACACTGAGCCAATGATGAATGCAAAGTCTCCGGTAAAACAAACGGCTGGATGGACGGGTCCCACAGACGGCTGCGGTGGTTCTTCTCCCGGTAGGTTGGCGGTGACTGCCTTTCCCTGCACCTGTGTTATGTTCTCGGTTCTGGTGGCTTCCCACCGGTAACCCGCTCCCCAGCTTGGATGGATGCTGAGGGAGCCCCTTTTGCCCGCAGGCTCTCGCCCTGGGAACTGTAGCCTTGGCGGTGATTGTATTTCCCTTCACGGTTTGAGCGGTTGCCTTAAAATCGGGGTCTTGACTGCTGGGAAACCCCGAGGTTCCCTTCGCTAACGGATTTAACCGATTTTACGGTGACTCCAAGCCTGGTCGGGTTCCGTAGGCCCTGCCGAATGGTGCTGGCTTCTCTTCGCTCCCCGATCCCGGTACCGGCGGGCCACCGCCCGTCCCCGGTCCGTACTGTTCATGTCAATCAGCCTCTCCTGCAGACGGTCACCACCGTCTGCCAACCTTGCTGTATGTGCCCGGGCCACGCACCCGGACACGGTCAGTCTCCTCCACTACCACTTCACTCTTCACTCTTCCACTTCCCTAACTGATCTCTCTTTCTTTTCCCGCCTCCAGGACTGTGAACTCCTCGGTGGGTGGGGCCAACCGCCTGGCTCCACCCCCTGGTGTGGACATCAGCCCCTGGAGGGACGGCAACAAGGATTTTTGTCTGACTTTGATGTGCCTAGCCGGGGTGTGGGGTGTGTTGTTGCAGTACCTGTGACGTCCTGGCTTGTCCAGGGCGCCACATTCCCCCTTAGTAAAATGCAGACCGTCCGTGGGCTGCCCGTCCATCACCGGTTTTATTTTTTTTTTGTTAACTGCAAAAAGTAAAAATACATTTAAAACACAAGCATGTTTAGTCAAACTTCCCGTAACGGGAGGCACATTCTTAAACGTTACGAAACGGTTGTCTTTTATTAAACGGTATAGCTTCCGCTCTTCTCCCACCCAAACAACCTGGCCCTGATGCTGCCCCTAAGAAGTGGGCAGCACCCCTTGACCCCAGTCCAGAACCAAGTTGCCGTCGAGCGGGTACGGTCCCTTTCAGGGGACCCGCGTCCATGGGGACCCCTGAACCCCCGGAGGATCGCCACCGGTTACGGTAGTGGCGGGCCTGGGCCATCTCTTTTCTCCAGGCCCATCCTCCAAACCTGCCTCTCCGGAGGCGGTAACGGTTTAAGCCAACTAATATTTACATTCCACAAGTTTGTGGTTGCCCTGCAAGTTCTCGGGCTTGTCCGTAAGTAGTTCCTTACGCAACGGTTGCAGAAAGTCCCTACGGGGACTAGTTGCCGGCAACGGCCGGTTCAATCACGGTTCCAATCAGATAACTTCTTCGGTTGATTCAATCTTATCATTCAAACACTTTTAACACGGTACTGGTGGGTCCCAACGGGGACAACTTGCAGCGGGCTCCGCTGACTTT
Organism: Anomaloglossus baeobatrachus; assembly: GCF_048569485.1. NCBI lineage: Eukaryota > Metazoa > Chordata > Amphibia > Anura > Aromobatidae > Anomaloglossus > Anomaloglossus baeobatrachus. The sequence continues at coordinate 116,813,635 of NC_134357.1, forward strand.
GGGGCGGCTACCACCGCAGGGGGTCGGCCCACCCAGGGACTGGACGGTACATTGGGTTCTCCTTCCATAGGCAGTTCAGTCCAGAACCACAGACGGCCGTTAGGAACGGGTGGCGGGGGGCAGCGTGCTCGGGACCCCCTCCTCCATCAGTGGCATTCTCTCTGGTCCTCCGGCTGCGGTGCTGGCCCCCGGCTCACACGCAATCAGGGCTGGTTCCGGAGTTTGGGTGGACTGATCGCGACGCGGCACGGCTGCAGCAGCCCCTTGCTCTCGGGCCCCCACTACGGCAACCATTCTACGCATCTCCGCCTTCCAATCCAGCAGCTGCTGCAGGCTCTGCGCCCCTCACCTTCAAGCAGAACCAGCCCAGCTCCCGCCTCCAGCCACGCAGCGGTCCCAGCGGGGAGCTCACCCTGGCCGCAGTCTTCAAAGGCTACTCCTCTTCGGTTCCCCCAGAGCCTAGACGCCCCGGGTGGCGGGTACTCCCGTACTCCAATTCGAGGACGCCGCCATCTCTCCATCCGCGTCCCCCTTAGTCTTTTTCCGGCTCCTCCTCTACAGGGGCGGGGTTTCGGCTTTCGCGCCTCCACTGCTTGAGGAGACGCTCGAGCGGGGGACTTTTCGCGCCCAAAATGGCGGCTTCTCAAAATTTTCGTCCGGACACCTCCGGCGATCACAAGGCGCACCTCTACCAGACGGCGGTAAGATCCTGTTACCTGGAAACCCCGGAGGTTCCCTTCGCTAACGGATTTGACCGGTTTTACGGTGACTCCAAGCCTGGTTGGGTTCCGTAGGCCCTGCCGAATGATGCTGGCTTCTCTTCGCTCCCCGATCCGGTACCGGCGGGCCACCGCCCGTCCCCGGTCCGTACGGTTCACGTCAATCAGCCTCTCCTGCAGACGGTCACCACCGTCTGCCAACCTTGCTGTATGTGCCCGGGCCACGCACCCGGACACGGTCAGTCTCCTCCACTACCACTTCACTCTTCCACTTCCCTAACTGATCTCTCTTCCTTTTCCCGCCTCCAGGACTGTGAACTCCTCGGTGGGTGGGGCCAACCGCCTGGCTCCACTCCCTGGTGTGGACATCAGCCCCTGGAGGGAGGCAACAAGAATTTTTGTCTGACTTTGATGTGCCTAGCCGGGGGTGTGGGGTGTGTTGTTGCAGTACCTGTGACGTCCTGGCTTGTCCAGGGTGCCACATATATAATATGTAATAGTCATGAATAGTGTAATGTCATAGTATAATATGGCATAATGTAATGTATACTGTAATATAACTAATATAGTATGGAATAAAGTACTATATAGTTTAATGTAACATATATACATACTATGGAATGATGTACAGTGTAATATATCTTATACTACCGTAGCTGTAGTACCCCGGGCGTTGCCCGGGATAGTAACTGTCTCCCACTCTCTGTTTGTGTGTCGCTGTCTGTCTGTCTCTCTCTCTCTGTGTCTGTCTCTGTCTGACTATTTCTATCTCTGTCTGTATTTGTATCAGTCTATCGGTCTCCATCTCTGTGTCTGTCTGTCTGTCTGTCTGTCTGTCTGTGTGTGTGTGTATGTATGTGTGTGTCTGTTTGTCTCTTTCCCCGTCTGTCTCTTTTCCGTCTTTCTTGGTCTGTCTCTTTCCCGGCTGTCTCTCTGGCCGGCTGTCTCTTTCCCCCGGCTGTCTGTCTGTCTCTTTCCCCATCTGTCTCTGTCTGTGTCTCTGTCTGTCTGTCTTTTTCTGTCTCTCTATCCATCTCTCCACCGACATCATGTTACCTCACACATAAGCTTCAACTAACAGTTTATTTTGTTCCTATAGCAACTGTCACGAACAGCCGGGGGGGGTCACTCAGAAATCCCTCGTGCTGGCCACCAATATCACGATCGGGGGGGTAACAAGCGGGAGTCACGCCCCTCCTTTATACCTCCCGACAGACAGAGCACGTGACGCGCTCTCTAGCGCCCCCTCTTATAGTCAGGCCAATTATGGAATTGCCCGACAATAAGCAAGGAGGCCGCTATTCTACTTATGCCGATTATTGAAGGGTCCCCGGTGAGAGTAGGGTATATATTCCCCCGACCTCCGCGGACGGAATATATAAAAACCTCCCCGAATCTCACTGGCTGCCCCACAATGATCCTTGGCACAAACTCGCTGCCACCAACCGATTTACGGTAACTATTAGCCCGAACACACAGACGTGGGATTCAAGATCGAGATAACAGAACAGCCCAAGATTAATTATATAATTTAATCGGCTGAAGCCACACTAGAAACTACAATATATACAATAGGGGATCTACAGAATATACAGTTAGGTCAGAGTACAGTTACAGATAAAGCATGGTTTACAAACAGGCATACCGTTCAAGCAGTTACCTTGTGCGTCTGGCCACAGGGGGGCGCCGTAGACCAGGTTTCCAGGAACTCCCTCACAGGTCTTTCCAGATTCAGACCCCCCGAGCAAAGAACAAGCTAAAATGTCCGAACTGTGGTTATCAATCCTGGCCGGATCGCTGTCCCCTCCTACCTTAGTGACCTCAGAGGGAGCACTGCTCCACCCCTGGCTGGAGTCAGGAAATTATCCAAAAAGGGGATATTGGCCATAACTTTGCCTGGAAACGTCGTAGGCAGACGCCAATGCTCTCATTGTGACAGTTATGAATTTAGCTGCAAAACGAGAGGACTCATAGCTTGTCTGCTAGTTCCCCACTGGCCGATATCACGCCTGCAGTACTTCCCAAGGTCCCACTCCCATAAAAAAGGTGTGCCAGCATCGTCCGCATGCGGAGACACCATTTTTATGGTTGCCGTATTTATCGGAAATATGGCTCACGAGATATTAACCATATTTTACCAGAGTCTTTCTGTCTGGTGGCTTCCAAAGCCTGGTAATGAGATACAAACTCCTGTTACAGGGTCACAGCAAGGGGTCATCCTGTGTCCATTGTTCACAGCTCGTCTAATCTCCATATCACAGGAGATTGCCTTCTGCTGGGTGAGTGGAACAGGGACCAGTTCCTCTAACACCTATCTGCTAGGCCCCCTTCACACGTCCGTGATACACGTGTGTGTTTGGTCCGTTTCCGTATATACCGGAGACACGGCCAAACGTGCACCAATGTTATTTAATGTTTGAGGACACATGAGCGTTTTTCATTAAGGTCCGTGGGTCCGTGTGCGTGCTACGTTTGTGTCTCCGTTTTGCACGGATGCATGTCCGTTTTCAGCACGCAACACGCAGCACTGACCCAATGAAGGTCAATGGGTCTGTGCGCACGTCCGAGTGACACGGACGCATCTCTGTTTGCTCCCTGTACGTTTTTTGCTTTTTTTATGTGATGTCGGTCTTTTTTCTTTTTCTGTTTCGTTCTCTCCCTCAGTCCGTCGGTCGGTTGGTCTCTCTCTATGTCTGTCGGTCGGTCTCGCTGTCTGTCGGTCAGTTCCCCGCCCCTCTCTCATACTCACCGTTCCCCGATCTCCGGCGCGGCGCTGCACGGCTGTTCTCTAAACTCCGGCGGCTTTTCCTCTTTTGAAAAAGCCGGCCGCTCATTAAACAATCTCGTATTCCCTGCTTTCCCCGCCCACCAGCAAATATGATTGGTTGCAGTGAGACACGCCCACACGCTGAGTGACAGCTGTCTAACTGCAACCAATCACAGCCGCCGGTGGGCGTGTCACTATGGAGCAGAGAAATAAATAAATAATTAAAAAAAACGGCGTGCGGTACCCCCCAATTTTAATACCAGCCAGATAAAGCCATACGGCTGCAGGCTGGTATTCTCAGGATGGGGAGCCCCACGTTATGGGGAGCCCCCCAGCCGAACAATATCAGTCAGCAGCCGCCCAGAATTGCCGCATACATTAGATGCGACAGTTCTGGAACTGTACCCGGCTCTTCCCGATTTGCCCTGGTGCGTTGGCAAATCGGGGTAATAAGGAGTTATTGGCAGCCCATAGCTGCCAATAAGTCCTAGATTAATCATGTCAGGCGTCTCCACGAGATACCCTCCATGATTAATCTGTAAGTTACAGTAAATAAACACACACACACTTGAAAAAATCATTTATTAGAAATAAAAAAACAATAACAAATTCCCTGGTTCAACAATGTAATAAGCCCCAAAAAGCCCTCCATGTCCGGCGTAATCCAGGATGCTGCAGCGTCGCTTCCAGCTCTGCTGTATGGAGGTGACTGGAGCTGCAGCAGACACCGCCGCTCCTGTCACCTCCACGCAGCAAATGAAGACAGCCGTGCGATCAGCTGAGCTGTGACTGAGGTTACCTGGATCCAGCGGTGGATGCAGCGGTGGCCGCGGGTAACCTCAGTGACAGCTCAGCTGATCGCACTACTCACCTCAGTTGCTGCGTGGAGGTGTCAGGAGCGGCGGTGAGTAGCGTGATCAGCTGAGCTGTCACTGAGGTTACCCGCGGCCACCGCTGCATCCACCGCTGGATCCAGGTAACCTCAGTCACAGCTCAGCTGATCGCACGGCTGTCTTCATTTGCTGCGTGGAGGTGACAGGAGCGGCGGTGTATTCTGCAGCTCCGGTCACCTCCATGCAGCAGAGCTGGAAGCAACGCTGGACCATCCTGGATTACGCCGGACATGGGGGGCTTTTTGGGGCTTATTAAATTGTTGAACCAGGAAATTTGTTAGTGTTTTTTATTTCTAATAAATGATTTTTTCAGGTGTGTGTGTGTTTATTTACTGTAACTTACAGATTAATCATGGAGGGTATCTCGTGGAGACGCCTGACATGATTAATCTAGGATTTAGTGGCAGCTATGGGCTGCCAATAACTCCTTATTACCCCGATTTGCCAACGCACCAGGGCAAATCGGGAAGAGCCGGGTACAGTTCCAGAACTGTCGCATCTAATGTATGCGGCAATTCTGGGCGGCTGCTGACTGATATTGTTAGGCTGGGGGGCTCCCCATAACGTGGGGCTCCCCATCCTGAGAATACCAGCCTGCAGCCGTATGGCTTTATCTGGCTGGTATTAAAATTGGGGGGTACCGCATGCCGTTTTTTTTAATTATTTATTTATTTATTTCTCTGCTCCATAGTGACACGCCCACCGGCGGCTGTGATTGGTTGCAGTTAGACAGCTGTCACTCAGCGTGTGGGCGTGTCTCACTGCAACCAATCATATTTGCCGGTGGGCGGGGAAAGCAGGGAATACGAGATTGTTTAATGAGTGGCCGGCTTTTTCAAAAGAGGAAAAGCCGCCGGAGTTTAGAGAACAGCCGTGCAGCGCCGCGCCGGAGATCGGGGAATGGTGAGTATGAGAGAGGGGTACTCCATTCAGTCACTCAGGGGATTAGCGGTCACCGGTGACCGCTAATCAGGACGCGGCACAGACAGAGCCGCGGTATGAGGATGAAGTCGGGTGAAGTTCACCTGAGTTCATTCTCAGCGCGCGACTCTGTCTGCTGTCAGCCGGCATGTATCAACGACATTTTACATCACACACGGACATTTCACACGGACAACACACACACACACGTTAGTTAAGTTTCACGTGCACACACGGCCATTCCACACGCACACACGGCTAGCATACGCAGTTCACACAGATGCCACACGGACCATAAAAACGGAAAACGGACCCGAAAAACGGACGTAACAAACGTGGGTGTTTTTTCACGGATGTGTGAAGGGGGCCCTAAACAAACTAGTTATCCCTGTGGTAACTTTTCTGATTGAAGGAGCTGTGTGAAGGAAAGGGGGGGTGGGGTGACACCAGGAGAGGGCTTACTGACATGACTTGAATATCATGATTTATCGTCATATCTCCGGATTTACCTCACAGCAACCACTGACAGTTGCTATTAATAACCTATAGCTCCCATCTCCTTTCAGTTTAATGGCAGCAGGATTTTAGAGACTAGCTGTAAAGCATGGGGTTAAATTTTTCTGTCAAAACATAGTCTACGACGCTCCCTGGGTCACATGAGGCGTCTGTGCAAAATTTCGTGATTGTAAATGCGACGGTGCGGATTCCTTTAGCGGGGACACACACACACACACACACAGCTTTATATATTAGAATTAGATAATATGTAATATAGTGTAATGTATAGTATCCTCAGTAATGGAGGACGTGCAGTGACCGGGCAGCTCTGCAGAGAATGGCACATTGTTCTATAATACAAGTTTCCAGACGATGCTGAAGTTGGTTTCTTAATTAATACGTTTTTTATTTGGGGCTGAGGTTGGTTTCTTATTCGGCATATTTTTTAAAATGTTTTGTACAGGTTTACCAACACAATAAGAAAATACAATGCAGCGAGGTGCCCTGATGTGAATACACTAAGGCCAGAATCACACTTGCTAGTGCCTTGCGTGTTTCTCGCGCGAGTCTCTCATGGTAGAACCCGGCATGGCCGCACACTATGCATACAGGAGCGTCTGAGCTGCATAGAGATACATGCAACCGACCCGCTCCTGTCAGGGGAGTGTGCGGCCAAGCCGGGTTCTACCATGAGAGACTCGCGTGAGGTACACGCGAGGCACTAGCAAGTGTGATTCTGGCCTTAAGCTACAATCCGGATCAGTTGAGTTTTTGATGCTGCAGAATTTCTGCACAATTGCTGCATCTTTTTTCTATAGCATTTTTTACTCGTTTTTATTATGTTTTGGTTTTTTTGTCTCCGTTTGGTATGATATCTTAAAGCTTTTTTTATTTTTGAAACTTTCTGGCATTGACATCACCAAACGCACCAAAAATGGAAAACGCACCAAAAATGCATGTGTGTCCTTTCCCTGCAGAATTTCCGCATCTAATGCATGTCTATGGAGAAAATCTGAACAGAAAACTGAGCGTTCCCGCAAGAGAAATGGACATGCTGCAGATTAGAAAAACGCACCGCAATTCAGTTTACACAGCATAAAAAAGGAGCCCAGTGGTCATGAGATTTCTATTAATCTCATCCACTTTGCTTGTACTGTAAAACGCTGTGTCCAGATTACGATCATGGGAACATACCTTTAACACTAGAATGGTTTTGCCATTAATTATTGTTAAAAAAAACCCCACATTGACCAACCTGCGGCAAAACTGCAAAAATTGCGCACCAAATCCGCACCAAAACGTATGCGGATTGCTGCGGTTTTGGTGCGGTTTTTTACTGCAGGTGCGGGATTCTTTCACAGATTCCGTTTTTTCTTAAGAAAAGTCATTTTCTAGTGCGCACATAGATATCAAATATAAACAGGATAACATTGATGAGTGGGGGGTCTCACAGCTGGGAACTGCAATGATCTGCAGAACAGAAACCTTTCATATTTCATTCCTTAAAGAGCTGCCATACGGTGGACAAGCATCTGACATGATGATCTATTTTTGCTGATCGGTGCTGATCCCAGCAGTGGGACACCCACTAATCAATGCTATCTTGTGGATAAGTGATTACTTGTTTCCACATTAAGGCACATATGGACAGCGGTGTTTGGGGTTTTTTGGGACACAAAGGGCATTAATCTGATTTTAACACATCCTTATACATTGAACGGCTAATTTAATTCGGTAAAATAACAAAATAAAAAACATGGATCCATTAAAAAAAAAATAAAAATGTGTGATTATTTCCATTAAATAACCTTAATGGGTGGGGCAAAGTTACTGTCATGTAAATGTGAGTTAGATTTAGGTTAGGCCTCCTTCACACGTACATGCCTCCGGTACGTGTTTGGCAGTGTTCTCACGTACCGGAGACACATACACACGTAGACCTATGTATTCCTATGGTTTTGGACATACGTACGTTTTTTCGCACGGAACGTGTGTCCGTTCCGTACTTACGTGTGACCGTGTGTTTCTCACAGCAACATGTCAGTTTTCTCTCCGGCATCACGGGTGTCACACGGAACGCAAACGTGTCACACGTAATGCAAACGGACAACACGTATGTGTTCCGTGTGACACGCACCGGAGAAAAGACGTGTCTGTGAGAAAAAAAAAACAAATCTTTACTCACCTTCTCCTGCCCTGCTGTCTCTGCCGCTGCTGTCACTTGCTGCCGACCGCCGCTCATTATGCTCATTGAATATTAACTTCACTGCGGCCGGACGCAGCAGCAGAGGGGAGTCGGCAGGACCGGAGACGGAAGATCAGCACCACGGACAGCGACGCCAGAGACAGGTGAGTAGAAAGTTCCCGTTCTCTGTGTGTTATCACGGATAACACACGGAGAACACACGTGTGCCATACACACGGCACACCGAGGGCAATACTCACCTTTGACACGTCCGTGAAAAACGTGCGTAATTTTCACAGACGTGTAAAAGAGGCCTTAGATAAATCTGGCGATTTCAACAGGACTAGCCGACCATCTGTGTAGAAAATGATCTAAACTCTCTCTCCCAAAGATAAGCTTGACAATTTTAAATACCTGATCGTTTTTTTTTCTTAAAGGGTTTGTCCTGTCATCTGTCTTCAAGAACTTACTGCTGTCTCCTCAGCCTACCTGCTTGCCAGTAGCCAATATGGTCCTGATTGACCGTTTGGGCCATCTGTCTTGGTTGTCCTGCCGGGCCGCACTGTGTGCTTTCTTTGATGCTCTGGTATTGTTGGAGAACAGGGGCACTGAAACTGTCCGGGATTAAGAGCTAAGGCCTAGGACACACGGCAAGAAAAACAGTGCGAGTGGAATGCGATAAAAAAAAAATCACATTCCACTTGGACCAATATTACTCTATGGGGCAGCACCCATGCGCAATTTTTCTCCGCCCTAATCGGACCAAGAAAACAGTCACAGTATGCTGCGAGTAGAATGCGAGCTTGTTTCACTCGCACCCATTAAAGTCTATGGGGTGCGAGAAACGTTGCATTGCTCTCGCGTTACACCGGTGTAACGCAAGAGCAGTGCGATTCTTGCATCAGCCGGCAACGGAGGAGAGAGGGAAATAAATCCCTCCCTCTCCTCCACAGCACCAGCCCTCCCCTCCGCAGCTGTGGTCTGATCACATGATCAGACCACAGCTGTATGACACTCGGCTCCCGCTGTGCTGCGAGTGTGTGCCTAGTGTCATACGAAGACTCGCACAAATCCCCGTGTGGCCTTGGCCTAAGAGTGATTCTGACAGCTTTAGAGCAGCTCTGTTGTAAGGAGTTTGTCACTGCACTCTGCCTTGGAGATGGCCACTGCTGATAGGCAACGAACAGTAAAGACTGTTATTAAAAATAATCTTTTTAATGTTAGCTTGCAAAATTGGCTGTTTTACAAGCTCTTTTCAATTTTACCAATTTAATATCATGTGTCCCCGAAAATAAGACACTGTCTTATATTATTTTTTGCCCCAAAAAATACGCTAGGGCTTATTTTCAAGGTAGGGCTTATTTGTGGAGAAGCATGGGTTGGGAGTACATTTAAACCCCCAAAAAAGGCAGACACCTACCCCCCCCCCAGGAAAATCATACCAGACCCTGAACATCTGTATCGCTCCCAGCTCCTCCTGCGATCCACAGCTAGCGCTCACACACAGAGACATCAGATTGCAGGAACATCATACAAACACACAGAAACATCGGGTGATACCGTACTGCATGCAACTGGCAGCACTGTGGAATGTGAGAACCTGCGATGGAACACATCAATCCGTTTCACTGCATGTCCTTGATGCGTTCCACCGCAGGTGCTCACGTTCCACTGCGTCCCAGGTCCCCAGAGCAGTATGGTATCACCAGATGTGTATGTGTTGCACTGCAGGTCCTTGATGCGTTCCACCACAGGTCCTTGCGTTCTACTGCTTCTCAGGTCCCCGTTGCACTTCGGTATCACCAGGGGGAGGGGGTTATGTGTTCCACCGCAGGTCCTCACATTCCACAGCGTCCCATTCGGGGTCTGATGAGTATGATTGGTGGGTTTGTCTTCTCTCTTTTGAGGGTGTCTGCTTTCTTTAATGAAGTGTCCTTCAGTCCTCTTTAACTTTTTAGCTGCATGGACACTTCATTATTGAACCTCAACTAGGGCTTATTTTTGGGGTAGGGCTGAGAATCATGTTTTAACACAAAAAGCTGCCCCCAGAGGTGCCCAGCAGCAGCTTACTCCAGTTTCCTTATTGACAACAAAAGCCATTGACATGTATGGCAAGCATTAGTGTGAGAGGCAGGTGGGCTCCTGATGGCCCGGGCAGAATGAGTGTCATTACAATCACGATGAGAATGCTCCCTGAATGAACATGAATGAACGCCCTCCCCATATTAGTAATTCTACAGGCTTATAAAGGGGTTAAAAACTTAAGCTAGTAACATTGTACAGTGAAATCATTAGTACTATGGTGCTAGAGTGGTCCATTGTCAGAATCTTTTTATTGTCTACTTTCCTAGTCTTATGTGTACTTACACAACAAACAAGTAGAGTAAAATACACTATCGGTACAATTTCCATGTATTATGTGACGCCCTGGACTAGTCAGGTCGTCCCAGGTAGTCCCACACACACACACACCCTCCCTAAAAATGTGACAGCAGCCAAACTTCAAAACCCTTGTCACCTCCCTCCAGGTTTGATGTCCACACCAGGGGGGGTGGAGCCAGGTGGTAGGCTCCGCCCACCGAGGAGTTCACAGGCCTGGAGGCGGGAAAAACAGTAGTTCTAAGTCAGGGGTGGGCAATTAATTTTCCCATGGGGCCGCATGAGAAATAGGGATTGGTTTAGAGGGCCGGACTAATATAATTAACTCCGTTCTACCCAATATACTACATCATTACACCCCCTCTATACACTACACATGTAATAAACTACATCACTAAACTACATCACTACACCCCCCATATACTACACCTGTAATATACTACATTATTACACCCCATATACTACATCTGTAATATACTACATCACTACACCCCTATATACTACACCTGTAATATACTACATCACTACACCCCTATATACTACACTTGTAATATACATCACTACACCCCCTCCATATACTACACCTGTAATATACTACATCACTACACCCCTATATATTACACCTGTAATATACTACATCACTACACCCCTATACACTACACCTGTAATGTACTACATCACTACACCCCCATATACTACACCTGTAATATACTACACCCACATATAATACACCTGTAATATACTACACCTCCATATAATAAACCTGTAATATACTACACCTCCATATACGGTAGTACACCTGTAATATACTACACCCCCATATAATACACCTGTAAGATACTACACCTCCATATAATACACCTGTTAATACTACACCTCCATATACTACACCTCCATATAGTACACCTGTAATATACTACACCCCCATATAATACACCTGTAATATACTACACCTCCATATAATAAACCTATAATATACTACACCCCCATATAATACACCTGTTATATACTACACCTCCATATACTACACCTCCATATAGTACACCTGTAATATACTACACCCCCATATAATACACCTGTAATATACTACACCTTGTGAACGTTGCTTACCGCAACCCGGGGGTTTTACTCGCTTGCGCGGTGCAGGGTAGCTTAGGCATACACAGGCAACAGAGTCTCTCTCAAAAATGCAGCAGTTTATTAGTAACCAACATAAACTGCCCTTCCAAAACACAATGAAGCCTCTCCTGGCTTAAAGGAAAATATAACATCCACATACCGTGGGCTTCCAGTCCAATTAAGTGTCCATAGTGGATTCTCCACACTCTGGCTCCATCCAGCGAACACAAGTCACTGTGGTTGCAGCCTCCAGCCCTCTCCAGCCAGGCTGCAGTATTTTTCCCCAGTCATCACCGGGACCGATTTCCAGGAGTCTCTCTTCAGTCTTCACACAGACTGAGATCTCCAGCACACATCCTCCATGTGCAGCACTCTCAGGCTTCCCCCTGTTTCTAAAACTAACAGTCTCTTAAAACCCAACCGGATACACCCACAGGTGGAGGTATGTGATTCTCCAGCTCTGTCCATCACACTGATCACAGTTTAAAGGGAACCTAACCCTTAATTACAACCCAAGTTCTGTGGAACTACAAGTCCCACAGTCACACCTTCAGTTCAATATCACAGGGGGATCCTTTTCCACTGCGACCATCCACAACATTGGTGGTCGCTACCTCACATATCCCCCCCCTCTGTTCAAACTTGTAGGGTTGAACATTTGATAACCCACAGGGGCCCTTTGACAGGGCATTAGTGTTACCCTGCCCTACAAGTTGAGAGGGCCCTCTCTGATAAATTTGAGCTTTAGCTCCTGACAGAAAGTCGGTTATTGTCACCAGACTCGTCTCAGTCAACCTCCTTGTCAGGTACGCCCCCCGGTCAGACCTATCTCTCCATGACTGTCTCCAACGGCTAGTGTAGTAGCGAAAGTCTCTTCCAGTCGAAACTACTGTCTGGTCTGACTCTGAGCTATCTAATCCACTAGAAGGGCTACTGTCTGGGCACCTCAGCACTGAGCGGATAGACGATCTGCTATATCTAGACCGTCTGCATTCTCTTTTTGCAGATATACTATGGCTTGTTCTGCCATGGCGTCTTCGGTTGTCATCGCTCTGTTGGTGTGTTCTTTCAAGACCATCCTTCACTGTAGATACATCACTCCCTTCATCCATTCCTTTGGAGTTTAGAGTAGAGGACTTGGACCATTCAGAGTATATGCTATAGCCCAAAGTGTAGTTAGGTCTTCCATGACCTTTGTTCCTTTCATTATAGGACCTACTTTCTGTGCCAACTGAAGCAACACCTTTATCAGGTGGGCAACCCTTCTCCTGGCCCCAGCCTGAAAGCGGTCTCCACCTCATACCCACTTGATGGAGTTGTTCTGCAATATTCTGCCTTTTTAGGTTCAACTGCCTTAGTTCTGACAGGTAACCCAGGCGGTACTCTAGGAGGACTCGTACATTTTCAGCACACTCCTTTGTTCCCACAATGACACATGGAACCATACCGACTTCACAGAGTATCTTGGCTTCATTATGAATATTAATTCTTACTCTCGTCACACCGGACTTGTCAACCATCTCCTGCATGACTCTTCCATTTCTTCCAATCAGCTTCTTAACCAGTTCTCTGGGCACTTGTGTGACCTCCTCCACAAACTCCAACAACTTCCGAGCTGTCTTGACTGCTCCTGCAGTTTTCCCATAGATTCGGAATGTTCCACTGTTTTTTTCCAATTCAATAGCTGTAATACCTGGAACCTTCTTGGCTTGCTGAATGTTACTTCTCAGCGCTCTTATTGCAAGCCCAATTAATGGTTTCTTCACAACCACCACTTCCTGAAACGCTGCGGTGAGCCGCTTCATATGCTCCAATCGTCTGGTGTCTTCTTCCATCTTTGTAGAGATGAGCCACTTCGTGCGAAGACACTGTAGGTGCATGCCACTCAGGATAGCCACCCGCTTCTTTGTGACATCACTTACAGAGCACACCAGCAACCGACAAGACTCTGGGGCAAAGTACACTTTATAGGCTCCTACGGCCGTCTTGAATTTTTCATGTACCACCTCACTGGCACAGGCTTTTTTCAAGTCTGCAGGGACTTCTACCATGCACGTAAAGACTGGCCGAATTTCTTTACCTGTAAGGCCATCGGACCGTTCCTTCGGTCTTCCATATCCATCCTCTTTTCTTATCACAGGCTCCACCTTTGGAGTTGCATTCTCCTCAGGTTTTTCAATAGCCTCAGAGCCTTTGAATTTTTCCTCATCTTTGGCCTCAAGATTCTCAATCTTCTGTACCAAGTCCATCTTTATGGCCTCCATCTTGGTCTTACCAGTAAGTTCAGTTAAGCTCTCAGCTGCTGATGGGACTTCTGGGCCAGATTTCCCTACTTTAAGGGTATGTGCGCACGTTGCTTTTTACCTGCTTTTTTGCTGCTTTTTCTTCTGCGCTATTTAATGCCAAAATGGATGTGTTCTTCTATTCAAGCAAAGTCTATGGGAATTTGGGTTTCTTGTTCACACTATGTTGTTCAAAATGCTGCCTTTTTGTAGCAGAACTTTGGTCAAAAACGCAGCTTTGCAGTGCAAAACCCAAATGGCAAAAACAATTGACATGTTGCTTCTTTGAAAAGCTGAGTTTTTGACCAAAGTTCTGCCTCAAAAAGGCAGCATTTTGAACAACATAGTGTGAACAAGAAACCCAAATTCCCATAGACTTTGCTTGAATAGAAGAACACATCCATTTTGGCATTAAACAGCGCAGAAGAAAAAGCAGCAAAAGCAACGTGCGCACATACCCTAAGGGTTCTCTCAATTTCTGCAGCTTCAGCCATCACTTGGGACTCTGCAGCATCTCCCTCAATTTCCTCTTGATTCTCTGCAACTTCAGAGGCTTTCTTGCACTCCATACCTTCAACCTCACATTCTCTGGGGTCTACAACAGCTTTTGTGCCGTTTGCACTATTATTCACCCCAGCACTGGGTGGATCACTGGTCTGCTCACCATGACCTTTGTGGATTTTTCCTCCACCAACAGCCTCCAGGATTTCTTCTCCTATAGTGCTTTCACTCAACAGACCATCAGCTTCACACCAGGAAATCATAGGGGACATCACCAATACTGTTTTGGTCAGCTCCTTTTTTGCACTTTCACCCTGCTGATTTCTGTCGTTACAGTGTGTCTGTTCAGTTTCTGACTCTTTCTTTTTCAGGATTTTATTGTCTGACTCTACATTAGCGGTTGCTACTGTCAACGTGCCTTCCTCAACCTTCTCTCCCCACTCAGACGATATACATTGCACTACCCCTCGGCGCTTATTACGTCTTCGGCGTCGAGAGGAGATTTTATCTTTCTCAACTGTCTGTACCTCACTGTACTCAGTCGTCAGGTTACTAGAGTCAGTGTCACTCCCCCTGGTGTCCTGGACTAACAAGCCCCCACTTAACCAAGTGTTGAACCCCCTGTCTGGAGCTCTCCCATTTTTAACGGTCTTCCCCTTATTACACAATATCATACTACTAGGAACACTTTCAGCCTCCCGCTGTGATAGGGCTTCCTTTGAGCCTTTCCGGCTTTTACACAAGCAGCTGGCCATTTCTGCCATCGACCACAAGTCCTCAAAAAAATTAAAGTCCCGGCCTATTATAATGGGATGCGGTAAGTCAGGCACTACCCCAACATTAACGGATCCAAACACCCCATCCGTCTCAACGACCACTCGGGACCGTGGATACTCTCCAATGTTCCCATGTCTGCAGCGGGATTCCATCCTTCCAAGAATCGGGTAGGTATCGAGCGTGGCCCTCACCAGGGACACCAAGCTCACCGAGTCTACCAGCCCAGTCACACATTTGCCATCAACTTCCACAGAACACAGACGTGACTTCTCGTCAGCCGGGTAGTCTGTACCGCAGACCGGACACGAATAGCATGAACACCATTGTCCTTGGCTACTGTCCATTGGTGCCACTACACCTTCGGATTTGGGATGCTCCGCCCCTTTTCGTGTCACCACCGTTTTCTGGGACCCCGCCCCCTTTAGGGTAACCACCCCTTTCCGGGCCTCTGTCCCCGTTTGGGTAACCGCCCCTTTCCGGGACTCCGCCCCCTTTTGAGCGACTACCCCTTTCCGGGCCTCTGTCCCCTTTTGGCTAACCACCCCTTTCTGGGACTCCGCCTCCTTTTGGGGTTTCTGTGGCTTCCTTGCAGTGTCTTTAGACCCGAATACACACAGTTCCCCTTTATCTCGCTGGGCACCCTGTGTTTGTATTGGCCCCAGAAGGGAGTTCATCAACTGGTCTACTGCTGCCACATCAGTGCGCACTGACGGCTCCTGCTGTCCACGCACAAGGAACTGGTACAGCTCCTCCATAGCATCCATTTGTGCGCCCTCCATGCTGAAACAAGAAAACAAACAGGAGGGGCGCTCCAATGGGTAATACCCGGTGGTCTAAAGAGGGGGGGGTTAGAGAACCACTAACCTTTCCAGGTTGTACCGCCCGTACAACCAGGATCTCCAGCCTGTGGTGTATCACTGCTCACCAAACAGGGCCCCGCAATTCTGGGTTGGCCTGGAACCTCCAGTCACTGGTCTCTCGCCACTGCAGCACGGAACCCCGCAGACCCGCAGATTCACCACCAGCAGCTTGAGTGCGCCAACACGATTTTCGTGGACCCGCCGATCCACTGCAGACAGCTTCGAAAATTGTTTTCGTGGACCCGCCAATCCACAGGCAACACTTCCTTGCAGTGTGTAGACAGCAGAAGAAAAAAAAAAAAAAAACACACCTTCGTGGACCCGGCTGATCCACAGGAACAACACCTCTGCAGTTGCTAGACGTGCTGCCTGGATTGCTGCCCGCTATCTAGCACCATATGTGAACGTTGCTTACCGCAACCCGGGGGTTTTACTCGCTTGCAGCGGTGCAGGGTAGCTTAGGCATACACAGGCAACAGAGTCTCTCTCAAAAATGCAGCAGTTTATTAGTAACCAACATAAACTGCCCTTCCAAAACACAATGAAGCCTCTCCTGGCTTAAAGGAAAATATAACATCCACATACCGTGGGCTTCCAGTCCAATTAAGTGTCCATAGTGGAGTCTCCACACTCTGGCTCCAGCCAGCGAACACAAGTCACTGTGGTTGCTTCCTGCAGCCTCCAGCCCTCTCCAGCCAGGCTGCAGTATTTTTCCCCAGTCATCACCGGGACTGATTTCCAGGAGTCTCTCTTCAGTCTTCACACAGACTGAGCTCTCCAGCACACATCCTCCATGTGCAGCACTCTCAGGCTTCCCCCTGTTTCTAAAACTAACAGTCTCTTAAAACCCAACCGGATACACCCACAGGTGGAGGTATGTGATTCTCCAGCTCTGTCCATCACACTGGTCACAGTTTAAAGGGAACCTAACCCTTAATTACAACCCAAGTTCTGTGGAACTACAAGTCCCACAGTCACACCTTCAGTTCAATATCACAGGGGGATCCTTCTCCACTGCGACCATCCACAACATTGGTGGTCGCTACCTCACAACCTCCATATAGTACACCTGTAATATACTACACCCCTCATGTACTACACCTGTAATATACTACACCTCCATATAGTACACCTGTAATATACTACATCACTATATACAACACCCCCATATACTACACCCCTATATACTACACCTGTAATAAAGCTACATCACTACACCCCATATACTACATCACTATATGCACACAACACCATATACTACTACACCTGTAAAACTACACCACTACACCACCAGTATTAGTCACTAGTCCCCCCTCCCCCAATGTTCCCTCCTCAGCTTATCAGTCACTACTTACCTCTCCCTTCTTATTGTCCCCGTCCTCAGGCACCTCCGTACAGGCCCCCCACTGAGCTGCTCCTTCTGTTGTACGGGCCCTGGCTGCGCTGATGCTCTTCTCCGAGGAGCCCCCGTCGCTGCTTCTCTCTGTGAAGGCCCCCACTGTGCCGCTTTTCTCCTGCCGGCTGGGCGGGAACTTTTGAAATTACACACGCGCACAGTACTGATAACATCACAGCGTGTGCGTGTGTCACAGAGAAAGTGCCAGCAGGGAACAGAGGAGAGATTCCTGCGTTATGCTGCCTGCACTGACTGTGCGGACCTGCAAGATCTCTCCCTGGCCGGCACGCTGCAGCCCGGCTCCACTGTACCGGTTGAAGACAGGCGGGCCAGTCACAGAGAGTAGGCGGGCTGGATGTGGCCTGCGGGCCGCACCTTGCTCAGGTCTGTTCTAAGTAGATTAGCTTTGACAGTGGACTGGAGTAGTCAAGTTCAAGGGCAGACCTGTGACCAGGCCTACCATAGTCTACCAGGTGTCTGGGTTGGAGCCCAGTCACCTCTGGCAAGGAGGCAGATGGTGGTGGCCGCCCGCAGGAGCTGGGATTACAGCCGGTGGAACCGTAGGGACCGGGGTCGGGCGGTGGCCTGCCGGTACCGAACCGGGGAACCGATTGGAAACCGGAGCACCAGGAGGGGTACTCAGACCCAGTATCAGGCCCAGAAACAATTAGGCTAAGTCGAATCAACTGATTGAGGACTGGACTTTAGGACCTTTCCCACACAAGACCCGACTGAAGACAACAGCCCAACCATTAGGGTAAAGCCACCGCCAAGCCATAGAGACCCAAGGGGCCAGCGTCTGCCGGCAAACAGGGCTCTCCCGACACACAGCAAGCCGGGGAGCGGACTACCGTTGCTTAGGCATAGGAGTCATAACGTCTACACTAAAGAGGTGCAGGAGAAAGGCGGAAACCACCAACCTGTTAAGGGGAAGCTGCAGTCGGCTGCGGGCACCGTTCATCATCCCGTTTGGTTTACCAGAGACTCCAGTGTGTTGTATCATAGTGAGTACACCAATGCCTTCGGGCCGCGCACCGCAATAGCACCCAGCACGCACCCGCTCCCCCGCCTCAGCACCTCCCTCGGTCCCCCGGGACCATCACTCCCCTACCCACGGAGGGGGTCAACACCAAGCTGCGCAACACCGTCCCCGGGAGGCCTAGTCAACGGCAGCGGTGGTGTCCATCCATTCACCACAACCCGTGGGTGGTGTCACAAACTTAAATCCCCCCTACAAACCACCGCGGCCCCGGCCGTGGAACTCCCCACCGAAGTCCCTGCGTGTAGCGCCAACCTCCTTTCAGAGCGACGTGACCCCCGGGTCCGTGGAGAGCTCGAGCCACCCACCGACGAGCACGGATCCGAGCGGCTCGGTAGCCGGCCGAGCCCGCGGGGCGGTACACATCGACTCTTCTGGCATCACGAACAGGATTGAACCCATCCACTTACCTGCGGAAGTGCGCCTTGAAGTTATCGTCAGCGGAGTCCCCAATGAAAAATTGCAGAATCCGCCATCTTGTCACCTTCCTGTGGCGCGAAGTTTCCCGCCCAAGCCGTCTTCTCCAAGCGAAAGGGCGCGAAAGTGAAGCCCCTCCCCCTGTGAGCAGAGCGGTGCAGAAAGCCAGCGGAGTGCCCTGAAAAGACCAAGGGGGGCGGGTGAAGATTCTGCCTCATGTGACTGAAGGGATAAAGGGCAGGGACTCCAGGACTCTGCCACCCATCTGGTTCTTGGAAGCACAAGCTGCAACATGTCCGCCCCGTCAGAGAAGCCCGAATTCCTGGAGCCCGCACCCGGAACAGCGGCGTGGGTGGAAGCCCGGACGACTCTCATGTGTTGCCGCCTGCAAGTGCAGGTGAGATACCTTATGGAGCAGTGGGCAACCAAGATGGGGGAGATAACTTCGGCTGTAGGGGCACGCGAGATGGAGACGAATTTGGAGGAGCGGGTGGGCGACCCGTGAGGACCCACCTGGAGACGCGGCTTACGGACGGCCGTATGCTCGGCCCGCACCGACCCCGCTACCCTGAAAGGTGCCCGCTCCAGACGTAGTCCCGCAAGTCCCGGAGAAAGCGACGCCCAGAGATACCCTGGCCCCGGCAGTCCGCCCGGCCAAGAGGGAGGCCATCGCAAACCGGAGACCCGCCCAGCAGGTAAAGCTGGCCACTTCCCAACCCCAGGCCTCGGCTGAGGCAGCGCAGGGTTGTTGCTGCAAGGCAGCGCTACAGGCCACAACAGTGGGGTTCCCCAGATGAGGTGCAGGTCGGGGCCGGCACGGGGGAGCTCCAGCTGGGCCCAACCCGTGCGAAGGGAGGGCAACTGGATGCCCCGTACTGGGAGCGGCAGCAGCGCCAGCTGGGCCGGGAAATCGCAGCCCGGGAAAAGAAGAAGGTGGAGGTCCTGGACCGCAGCATCAAAGAAAAGGACAATCTCCGGAATGCTACCTTCCGGGTACGGGGCCTGAGGCATGAAGGCCAGGTCAGGTGGTTTGACCCCAACAAAGGGTGGGGGTTCGTGGTTGAGCCCGGCCTGGAGGCAGAGGTCTTTGTGTCCCGTCGGGACGTCTACCCCCACCTGCCCATGGGTCACCCGGACTGTGACCTGATCCCCGGAGAGCTGGTCAGCTATACCCGTCATTGTAGGGAGAAGGGCTGGTTCGCCCTTGACGTTCAGAAGAGGGCATACAAAGAAGCCCCGAGGCGCTCCCAGACCCCACCGTACAGCCCTGGAGTTACATAGAGGCTGAATATGAAAATGAAGATACGGAGTAAAGGCAGCGGAACTAGGCTGCCAAGGTGAACACAGTCCCCGTTGGGACCCTACTGCCCATTGGGACTTTTGTTTTGCCCCCCGTTTTAACAAAGACAAGGCCAAGAACTTGTAGGCCAACCCAAAAACTATTGGGCTTGTAAATAATCCCTAACCGGCCTTCCCGTTTCACAACCTCGGGAGAGGCAGACTGGAGGATGGGCCTGCGGGAAACAGATGGCCGAGGCCCGCCACCAATGCAACCGGTGGCGATCCTCCGGACCAGGGGTCCCCTGGACGTAGGGCCTCTAAGAGACAACCAGGTGTGAAACCCTGCACCCGTCCCGTTAAACAGCCCGCGGGGCGGTATAATTACAAGATTTGAACAATATAACTATTGCAGCAGGTGAGATCTGTGACAAAAGCAGGCAACGGATAGAAGCTGGGGATGTAAAATTCATCAGCACACAAACGTATTATGACATCCAAGTTGTACAGAGATTTTTATGTAACCATACTTTTTTTTTTTCTTCGTCAGATTCTAAAAGGAAAGTTTCTCCAAAATCTATATTACAGAGCTATTCTACATTAGAAGCATAACATTGCAATGTGGTCTGCCTACGATCGGGTGTGAGCTCTCTGCAGAGTTTCCATTTTTAGCAGTTAACATCCTTACATTATATACAGTGACATTGAAAAGTTTGGACACCCCTGGTCAAAATTAATGTTATTGCAAGTTATAGATTAAATGATTTCTAAAAGGCATAACGTTAAAGATTACACATTTCCTTTGTATTTTAGGCAAATATATAAATATAAGACACATCTGCAGGTTTTTCTTACTATCTGACATGAAATCAGAATACACCTTTCCCGTTTTAGGTCAATTAGGACCAAAATTATTTATATTTGCCAAATGCCAGAATAATGAGAGAGAATGTTTTATAGCATTTTTATTATTTTCAAAAGTTTACATACATTTCATTAGTATTTGGCACCATTGCCCTTAAACTGTATGACTTGGGACAAATGTTTTGAATCTCCTTCCACAAGCTTCTCACAATAGTTGATAAGAATTTGGGCCCATTCCTCCTAACAGAACTGGTGTAAATGAGCAGTGTTTGTAGGTCACCTTGCGCTCACCGGCCTTTTCACCTTTGCCCATAAATTTTTAATAGGACTGAGATCAGGGCTTTGTGATGGCCACTCCAAAACATTGATTTTGTTATCCTTAAGCCGCTTTGTAACCAGTTTGGCAGTATGCTTCGGGTCATTGTCCATTCGGAGGACCCATTTCCGCCCAAGCTTTAAGTTAATGGCTAGTGATGAGCGAGTACTAAAAAGCTCGGGTGCTCGAGGCTCGGGCCGAGCATCCCAAGATACTCGTGTACTCGGCCCGAGCACCGAGCCCAATGTTATCCTATGGGAGACTCGAGTATTTTTATGAAATGACCCCCCGGCAGCATGTAGAAACCCTAAAAATATCACAAAAGTCTCAGAAGAGTGCTCAAATGACATGGCAACAGCATGTGGAAGACCCCTTGAAGCATTTATCACTCAAAAGTCACAGCTGTGAACAATTTTGTCTGCGTTTTACGCCATTTTTACGGACTCACCAGAAAACCTTCAAAAATGACACCAAAATGAATTTTCATGGCGGAAATGTTAAGGGCACATACCCAATAGTGAGATAGAGCTGGTGTATGTTACTTTTGGAGATTACAAGAAAGATTTTACGTGAAAACATTGTGTGGCACTCCGATGTCGCTGAGAAGAGACGTACATGAAGGCCTCTTGAGTCTAATGTGCCCATTTTGAGGAAGTGAGTCTTTGTAGTATTTTCCTTTGCCAGGGCAGTCTAAAATTGTGAGGTTCACCAATGCCCCTGCAAACAGACGTGCATGAGGGCCTGTAAACCTGAAGTGCCCATTGTAAGGAAGTGGGTCTATTGTAGTATAGCCCTTTGGCAGGGCAGCCAAAAATTGGGAGGCTCCACATTGTCCCTGGATAGAGACGTGCATGATGGCCTGTAAACCTGAAGTGCCCATTGTAAGGAAGTGGGTCTATTGTAGTATAGCCCTTTGGCAGGGCAGCCAAAAATTGGGAGGCTCCACATTGTCCCTGGATAGAGACGTGCATGATGGCCTGTAAACCTGAAGTGCCCATTGTAAGGAAGTGGGTCTATTGTAGTATAGCCCTTTGGCAGGGCAGCCAAAAATTGGGAGGCTCCACATTGTCCCTGGATAGAGACGTGCATGAGGGCCTGTAAACCTGAAGTGCCCATTGTAAGGAAGTGGGTCTATTGTAGTATAGCCCTTTGGCAGGGCAGCCAAAAATTGGGAGGCTCCACATTGTCCCTGGATAGAGACGTGCATGAGGGCCTGTAAACCTGAAGTGCCCATTGTAAGGAAGTGGGTCTATTGTAGTATAGCCCTTTGGCAGGGCAGCCAAAAATTGGGAGGCTCCACATTGTCCCTGGATAGAGACGTGCATGATGGCCTGTAAACCTGAAGTGCCCATTGTAAGGAAGTGGGTCTATTGTAGTATACCCCTTTGGCAGGGCAGCCAAAAATTGGGAGGCTCCACATTGTCCCTGGATAGAGATGTGCATGAGGGCCTCAAAACATTGTTCCCATTGCAAAGGAGCGGGTCTCCTGTCGTTGTAATGTCCATTCTGAAAGAATGGGCGAAAAAATTTACCACTGGGGGTATACCTGAAACAACGGCCTAACTATTGTAACGGTCATCATGGTGGCGCATGAGGAGAAGGAGGAGCAGTCCAGCGATTATCCAAAGTCCAGAAGTGTGTACCCATGGGTGAGTGGAGGTACATGGCAAATTCCCGTTACAAACTTTAAATTCCGCTCTCATTTGCTGGTGGTGTGGTGAAGTCTGGCCCAATCCAACCCTTGTTCATCTTGATCAGAGTCAGCCTGTCAGCATTTTCAGTTGACAGGCGGGTGCGTTTATCTGTAATGATTCCACCTGCGGCACTAAAAACACGCTCTGACAAAACGCTAGCGGCAGGGCAGGCCAGGACTTCCAAGGCGTAGAGAGCCAATTCATGCCACGTGTCCAGCTTGGATACCCAATAATTGTAAGGCACAGAGGAATGTCGGAGTACAGTTGTTCGATCTGCAAGGTACTCCTTGAGCATCTGGGCAAACTTAGGATTTCTTGTGGCACTACCCCGCACCTCAAGGGCTGTGGTACGTGAGGGGCTGAGAAAACTGTCCCACATCTTAAAGACTGTTCCTGTTACGGGGGGACCGGCAGATTAGGACCAGGGGGTATATATCCTAATCGCCAGTCGGGGCTCACCGTGCTCCAGATGACAATGGAGCTGCTGGCACCTGAGGGTTAGGCAGAGACTATAGAGCTGGATGGCTCTGAGATAACCCAGGAACTCTGGGAACCGGTCACGTGTGTTGGGACACGTCAGACCGGATGACAACCCGATTAGCGTTTTGGTGCACCTAGCGCTACACCAACCACGTGTGCAGGAAACACGTCAGGCCGGGTGGTAACCAGGTAGCGTTGACCGGAAGACCGCCACGAAAGCGCCCTGTCGGCCACGTGTGTAGGACACGTCAGGCCGAGCGGTCCTCCGATTAGCGTTTCTGGCCACCTCTCGACTGGCCACGTGTGTGTAGGACACGTCAGGCCAGATGGGTACACCAGTAGCGTTGACCGGGAAGCCGAGGAAAATAAGGAACACCCTGTTAACTCCACAGGGGTCCTGGAGTACGCTGTCCGTGCGCGTAGGGGCACAACCGGACAGGTGGCGCAGCAGGTGCGTTGTCTGTGTGCGTAGGGGGCACAATTGGACAGGTGGCGCAGCAGGTGCGTTGTCCGTGTGCGTAGGGGGCACAATCAGACAGGTGGTGCAGCAGGTGCGTTGTCCGTGTGCGTAGGGGGCACAATCGGACAGGAAGCACAGCAGCCGCAGCCCAGTTAACGCCACTGGGCTGCTATAGCAAGACTGGAACGGCAGGAGGGAAGCACGGCGCCTGACCCTGATGTGCCGAGCCACGAATCTTGGCGTGACAGGCACCGTTCGCCTAACCCTACCTACCGCTTCCCAACATAGGCTTATGCCGCAATGAGGCTCTAACATGGAGGTGTGCTCTGACTGAGCAAAAGTGAAGACTGCGCACCTCCATGTTGTCTCCAGCCCCTTTTATAACCTGGGTCTGCCCCAAACCCAGGGTGGAACCACCAAGGTCCAATAGCAGAGAGCCATGTCATCAGTGACGTCACATGCGACCTATCCAGAACCGCCACATCATTGATGACCTCATGGCAGCCACGCCCCAAACACTTCACCAGTCATCGTCTGACGACCAATACTGAGGTGCCAGATCATAGGGGCGGGCCTCTGCGAGCCAGTCCGGAGTTGCCACGTCATCAGGACACCTGACACCCTCTGCCCTATCAGGGCCTGCCACCTCACGGACATGCTCAGTGAGGTCCTTACCGGACCTAGCCTCTGATGCACTAAGTGCCTGAGCATGCTCAGTAGCCTGAGCCACAGGCTTAGAAAGCAGACTATCAGTTTGAGCATGCTCAGTAGGCACATCCCAGAACTTAGACACAGCACGAAGTCCAAGTACCTGTGCAAAGAGGCTGTTAGGGTTAATTGTGGGAGCATGCTCAGTAGCCTGAACTGAGGACTTAGTCTCAGACATAACACAATCAGGCTGAGCATGCTCACTAGGCAAAACACCGGGCTTAAACTCTGGCTGGGGTAAATCGGCACACGCATGCGCACTAGCCGCCTCTCCACACTTAGACGTGGTGGAAGGAACAGCCAACTGGACGACCCGAGGCACGGCCAAGAACGGCAGCCGGTGCCTGGGCGCAACAGGAACCGCAGCAGGCTGCTTGCGGCTATGGCGGCGCCGGTTCGTAACAGTACCCCCCCCTCTAGCGGCCCTCCCACTCGAATGGTCTATAGTCGCCACAGATACCACTGAGCGATGGGCAGAAGATGGAGACATGCAGTGGGAGCTACAAGACTCGCTCCACCGCGTAATCACCCCAGACGACCAGTCGATATGTGGGGAATGTTGCTTCAACCAAGGAATACCCAGCAGAATATCATCTGCACCCTTAGGGAGAACCAGAAATGAAATGGTCTCCCTATGCCCAGATGACATGGCAAGGGTAATGGGCACTGTCCGCTGGTGAATTACCTTGGGCAACAAGGACCCATCCAATACACGGACTCTCACTGGCCTTGGCATTTGCACCAGTGGGATGGCATGCCGCCGAGCAAAAGAGGAGGAGATGAAACTATCCCCAGCACCTGTGTCCACACTTGCCCTTGAGGATCATGTTGACCCCTTAAAGGAAATGGACGCGGGAAACGTCACCCTAATGGATGACGCAGAGTCCAGTCTACCTTCAGCTATGGTCACCAATCGCGGTCGCTTACCCTGACGCTTTGGGCAACGGTTGGCATAATGACCATACTGCCCACAAGCGAAACAGGAAATGCCCTTGCGACTCGAAGACCTAGCAACACCAACCCTAGCGATGTCCATAGGGACAGAGATGTCCTCTAAGGGAGGTGCAGTAGGAGAGACCACTACAGTGGCTGAACGGCCCTCTGACCTGCACTCCAGCTGACGTTCGGAGGTCCGCAGGTCAATGCGGGTAGCCAGAGTCATGAGGCCCTCAAGGGTAGTTGGTACCTCACGCGACGCTAATGCGTCCTTCACGTGCGAGGCTAATCCCCTCCAGAACAGTGGAATGAGAGTCCTCTCTGACCACCCCAGTTCTGCAGCAAGTGTCCTGAAACTCACAGCATATTGACTTGAGGAGGTACGCCCCTGCTCCAAAGTCAGTAGCTGTAGGGCCGAGTCGTGAGTGACCTGAGGCCCCAGGAACACTTGTCGCAAGGACTCCAAAAACTCCTTAGAGTCCTGTACTACGGGGTCATTCCTCTCCCACAATGGTGTAGCCCACTCCAGTGCTCTATCAGAGAGCAAGGAGATGATAAACCCCACCTTCGACCTCTCTGTAGGAAACCGTGCAGCCAACAGCTCTAGATGGACTGAGCACTGGTTCACGAATCCCCTACATGCCTTGCTGTTTCCCGTAAACTTGTTGGGCAGCGAGAGGTGAGGGAGGGTTGGAGTAGGCTTGGTGACTGACACCATTGCAGCCGCTTGATCCACCACATCATTCATATCAGCAGCAAGAGCAGACTTCTCCAGAGACCTCACTCTGGCATCAAGCTGCAGCATGAACTGACGTAGCTGCTCCATCTCCGCCATGCCAGCCAGACCCTGGCGCAGTCTTACTGTTACGGGGGGACCGGCAGATTAGGACCAGGGGGTATATATCCTAATCGCCAGTCGGGGCCCACCGTGCTCCAGATGACCATGGAGCTGCTGGCACCTGAGGGTTAGGCAGAGACTATAGAGCTGGATGGCTCTGAGATAACCCAGGAACTCTGGGAACCGGTCACGTGTGTTGGGACACGTCAGACCGGATGACAACCCGATTAGCGTTTTGGTGCACCTAGCGCTACACCAACCACGTGTGCAGGAAACACGTCAGGCCGGGTGGTAACCAGGTAGCGTTGACCGGAAGACCGCCACGAAAGCGCCCTGTCGGCCACGTGTGTAGGACACGTCAGGCCGAGCGGTCCTCCGATTAGCGTTTCTGGCCACCTCTCGACTGGCCACGTGTGTGTAGGACACGTCAGGCCAGATGGGTACACCAGTAGCGTTGACCGGGAAGCCGAGGAAAATAAGGAACACCCTGTTAACTCCACAGGGGTCCTGGAGTACGCTGTCCGTGCGCGTAGGGGCACAACCTAACAGGTGGCGCAGCAGGTGCGTTGTCCGTGTGCATAGGGGGCACAATTGGACAGGTGGCGCAGCAGGTGCGTTGTCCGTGTGCGTAGGGGGCACAATCAGACAGGTGGCGCAGCAGGTGCGTTGTCCGTGTGCGTAGGGGGCACAATCGGACAGGAAGCACAGCAGCCGCAGCCCAGTTAACGCCACTGGGCTGCTATAGCAAGACTGGAACGGCAGGAGGGAAGCACGGCGCCTGACCCTGATGTGCTGAGCCACGAATCTTGGCGTGACAGGCACCGTTCGCCTAACCCTACCTACCGCTTCCCAACATAGGCTTATGCCGCAATGAGGCTCTAACATGGAGGTGTGCTCTGACTGAGCAAAAGTGAAGACTGCGCACCTCCATGTTGTCTCCAGCCCCTTTTATAACCTGGGTCTGCCCCAAACCCAGGGTGGAACCACCAAGGTCCAATAGCAGAGAGCCATGTCATCAGTGACGTAACATGCGACCTATCCAGAACCGCCACATCATTGATGACCTCATGGCAGCCACGCCCCAAACACTTCACCAGTCATCGTCTGACGACCAATACTGAGGTGCCAGATCATAGGGGCGGGCCTCTGCGAGCCAGTCCGGAGTTGCCACGTCATCAGGACACCTGACACCCTCTGCCCTATCAGGGCCTGCCACCTCACGGACATGCTCAGTGAGGTCCTTACCGGACCTAGCCTCTGATGCACTAAGTGCCTGAGCATGCTCAGTAGCCTGAGCCACAGGCTTAGAAAGCAGACTATCAGTTTGAGCATGCTCAGTAGGCACATCCCAGAACTTAGACACAGCACGAAGTCCAAGTACCTGTGCAAAGAGGCTGTTAGGGTTAATTGTGGGAGCATGCTCAGTAGCCTGAACTGAGGACTTAGTCTCAGACATAACACAATCAGGCTGAGCATGCTCACTAGGCAAAACACCGGGCTTAAACTCTGGCTGGGGTAAATCGGCGCACGCATGCGCACTAGCCGCCTCTCCACACTTAGACGTGGTGGAAGGAACAGCCAACTGGACGACCCGAGGCACGGCCAAGAACGGCAGCCGGTGCCTGGGCGCAACAGGAACTGCAGCAGGCTGCTTGCGGCTATGGTGGCGCCGGTTCGTAACAGTTCCCCTACCTCTGGCGGATTGGACTTGTGCCCCTCTCGGCTGTACGCCTTGGTTGTCCACTGATTCCTGACCTATGCCGCTAGCGTTTTGTGATGGGAATGCTTTGCCTACTTCCGTGACTATGGCCCTCCGGAACTGCTGCATTTTGGCTGACCTCTCCGCCTCGGGAATAAGAGACATAAAGTTCTCCTTGTAACGTGTGTCTAACAGTGTTACCAACCAGTAATGATTGTCGGACAAGATGTTCTTAACGCGAGGGTCACGAGACAGGCAGCTTACCATAAAGTCAGCCATGTGCGCCAGACTCTTAACAGCCAGTACTTCAGTATCCTGACCAACACACGATGACTGAACATGCTGTCCTCCTCCTCCTCCTCATCTACCCTGTCCTCTGGTCAGCCACGCTGAACCGAGGATATGACTGGTGTGCATGTCATATCCTCAATTTGACCGGAGAGTTGCTCCATGTCTTCATCCTCCTCCTCGTCATAGTCCTCCACTGCACGTTGTGATGAGACGAGGCTGGGCTGTGTGTTATCACCCACACCCACTACTGTTTCTTGCTCCAACTCATCGCGCTCCGCTTGCAATGCATCATGTTTGTTTTTGAGCAGAGACCGTTTTAGAAGGCAGAGGAGCGGTATGGTGACGCTAATAATGGCGTCATCACCACTCACCATCTTGGTGGAGTCCTCAAAGTTTTGGAGGATGGTACATAGGTCGGACATCCATCTCCACTCCTCAGGTGTTATGTGTGGAGTTTGACCCATGTCCCGATGGCTTAGGTGATGCAGGTACTCAACAACTGCCCTCTTCTGCTCACATAGGCAAGGCCGGCTGAAGCAGTAGGTGACTTTCGAAAATGTGCAGACAGGCGGCGAACTTTTACCAGCAGATCAGACAGCTCTGGGTATGACTTTAGAAACCGCTGAACCACGAGGTTGAGCACATGGGCCACGCATGGAACATGTGTCAGCTGGCCTCGCCTCAAAGCCGCCACCAGGTTCCGGCCATTGTGACACACGACCTTTCCTGGCTTTAGGTTCAGAGGTGTGAGCCAGTGATCTGCCTGCTGTTTCAGAGCTGTCCACACCTCTTCTGCATTGTGGGATTTGTCACCTATGCAGATTAGCTTCAGCACAGCCTGTTGCCGCTTCGCCGAGGCAGTGCTGCAGTGCTTCCAGCTTGGGACTGGTGTGGAGGGTAAAGTGGATGAGGATGCGCAGGAGGAGGAGGAGGCTGAGGAGCATGACATTCCGGAGCTGTAGAGTGTGGGTGAAACCCTGACTGAGGTAGGGCCTGCAAACCTTGGTGTGGGAAGGACGTGTTCCGTCCCTCGCTCAGACTGGGTCCCAGCTTCCACAATATTAACCCAGTGTGCCGTCAACGAGATGTAGCGGCCTTGCCCACAAGCACTTTTCCACGTGTCTGTGGTTAGGTGGACTTTGGCTGAAACAGCGTTGTTCAGGGCACGTGTGATGTTTTGTGACACGTGGTTATGCAATGCGGGGACAGCACACCAGGAGAAATAGTGGCGGCTGGGGACCGAGTAACGTGGGACAGCTGCCGCCATCAGGTCGCGGAATGCTTCTGTCTCCACCAGCCTAAAAGGCAACATTTCCAGCGCAAGCAATCGCGAAATGTTAGCATTTAGAACTGTGGCATGTGGGGCGTTGGCAGTGTATTTGCGCCTGCGTTCAAAGGTTTGCTGAATGGATAACTGAACGCTGCGCTGGGACAAGGACGTGCTTGATGATGGTGTTATTTCTGCGTAGGCAATTGCAGGTGCAGGGCCGGAGGAGGCTTGTTCGCAGGCAGCATGGACAGGGGATTGGCTCGCATGCACAACAAGCGAAGACGTAGCAGTGACATCAGCAAGCACTGCTCCTCGACTCTGTTGTACATCCCACAAAGTCGGGTGCTTGGCTGACATGTGCCTGATCATGCTGGTGGTGGTCAGGCTGCTAGTTTTGGTACCCCTGCTGATGCTGGCATGGCAGGTGTTGCAAATGGCCTTTTTAGAATCATCTGGAGCCAACTTAAAAAACTGCCAGACTCGGGAAGACCTAACATTTGTACAGGCACCTTGTGTCGTGTTGTTGTTCCGGGGAACGGTTGCCTGACTTCTGCCTGGGGCCACCACCCTGCTTCTTACTGCCTGTTGGGAAGCTACGCCTCCCTCCCCCTGTGCACTGCTGTCCTCGCTCTGCATATTCTCCTGCCAGGTTGGGTCAGTTACTGGATCATCCACCACGTCGTCTTTCTCTTCTGCACCCTGCTCCTCCTCCTGACTTCCTGACAATTGTGTCTTATCATCGTCCACCCCTTGTTGAGACACATTGCCAACTTCGTGAGAACGTGGCTGCTCAAATATTTGGGCATCTGTACATACGATCTCCTCATGACCCACTTCAACAGGAGCTGGCGAGAGGCCAGAATGTGCGAATGGAAACGTGAACAGCTCTTCCGAGTGTCCAAGTGTGGGATCAGTAATGTCCGTGGACGTGTACTCAGCCTGGTGGTAGGAAGGAGGATCAGGTTCTGAAATGGGCGGTGCAGTATCACGGCTACTGACACTTGACCGTGTGGAAGACAGAGTGTTTGTGGTGGTGCCAATCTGACTGGAAGCATTATCCGCTATCCAACTAACAACCTGTTGACACTGGTCTTGGTTCAAGAGCGGTGTACTGCTGCGGTCCCCAAGAATTTGGGACAGGACGTGCGAGCGAGTAGATGTGGCCCTTTGTTGTGGCGAAATTAGAGCTTGCCCACGACCTCGGCCTCTGCCTGCACCACCATCACGTCCACTTCCTTGTTCGTTGCCAA
This sequence comes from Anomaloglossus baeobatrachus, assembly GCF_048569485.1. Classification (NCBI taxonomy): domain Eukaryota; kingdom Metazoa; phylum Chordata; class Amphibia; order Anura; family Aromobatidae; genus Anomaloglossus; species Anomaloglossus baeobatrachus. The sequence continues at coordinate 116,844,472 of NC_134357.1, forward strand.
CGCCCTTGCGCATTTTGCAATGCTGTGCTGACGTGTATTCACTAGACTTGTGCGTTATATCCAAGTTTGTGCAAAACGCACACAAGTGCACCTGTACGCTGCCACCGACAGGCACACACGTGCGGTTTTTAAATGCAAGCACGGACGCACTAAGAACCTAACAGGTTTTTAGGAGCAACAATTACTGAGAAGTTTGACACTATCAGACACTGCTGACTGACGTGAATTATTCACTAGACTTGTGCGTTATATACTAGTTTGTGCAAAACATGCTCCTGTACGCTGCCACCGACAGGCACACACGTGCGGTTTTTAAATGCAAGCACGGACGCACTAAGAACCTAACAGGTTTTTAGGAGCGACAATTACTGAGAAGTTTGACACTATCAGACACTGCGGACTGACGTGTATTATTCACTAGACTTGTGCGTTATATACTAGTTTGTGCAAAACGTGCACCTGTACGCTGCCACCGACAGGCACACACGTGCGGTTTTTAAATGCAAACACGGACGCACTAAGAACCTAACAGGTTTTTAGGAGCGACAATTACTGAGAAGTTTGACACTATCAGACACTGCTGACTGACGTGTATTATTCACTAGACTTGTGCGTTATATACTAGTTTGTGCAAAACGCACACAAGTGCACCTGTACGCTGCCACTGACAGGCACACACGTGCGGTTTTTAAATGCACGCACGGACGCACTAAGAACCTAACAGCTTTTTAGGAGCGACAATTACTGAGAAGTCTGACACTATCAGGACTGTTTTAGACTGTGTACACCAGCCCCAGATATGATGAAGGCTGGTATACGGTCACAACTAGGAATGGCTATATACCCTGCCTGCCTGCCTGTATACAGCTACAATAGTCCTGAGAAGGACTCTTCTGGTCACTAGCCTGTATTCCGACCTGGCTATACCCTGCCTGCCCTGCCTGTATACAGCAACAATAGTCCTGAGAAGGACTCTGCTCCTGTACTCCGACCTGGCTATACCCTGCCTGCCTGTATACAACTACAATAGTCCTGAGAAGGACTTCTGGTCACACTGTTTGCAGCCCTGCTACGGAAATAACTATAAAGGGCCGCAAACCTTTCCCTGAAGCAGCAACACTCTCCCTGCACTGACTGTCTGGATGGCTGTGTGCAGAGCACAGCGCGCCCGCCGGTATAAAGGCTCGGTCACGCTGTGCAGGCCGGCCAATCACTGCAATTCCACATCTAACAGGGCTGTGGCATTTCAGTGGTCTGCCACCCAATCCCTGCATGAGAGCTGGCTCTCAAAAGAGCGCCAACATGCAGGGATGAAGACCACGAGTACAGCACAAGTATCGCGAGATTACTCAGTCCCCGCCGAGTAGCCCGAGTACAGTGATACTCGTGCGAGTACCGAGTAGCGACAAGCATACTCGCTCAACACTATTAATGGCTTATGTCTTGAGATCTTGCTTCAGTCTTGCCACATAATCTTCTGTCCTCATGATGCCATCTATTTTGTGAAGTGCACCAGTCCCTCCTGCTGCAAAACAACCCCATAACATGATGCTGCCACCCCTGTGGGATGGTGTTCTTAGGCTTCAAAGCTTCTCCCTTTTTCCTCCAAACGTAACGATGGTCATTATGGCCAAACAGTTCAATTTTAGTTTTGTCAGACCACAGGACATGTCTCCAAAAATTAAGGTCTTTGTTCCTGTGTCTGGCGTTTTTTATGTTTCTTTTGGAGTAATGGCTTCTTCCTGGCAGAGTGGCCTTTCATCCCATGTTGATACAGTACTCATTTCATTGTAGATAATAACAAAATTCTACCAGCTTCCACCAGCATCTTCACAAGGTCTTTTGCTTTTGTTCTTGGGTTGACATGTACATGTCTGACCAAAGCACGTTCATCTCTGGCACACAGAAGCAATCTCCTTCCTGTGCGGTATGATGGCTGGACATCCCCATCTTATTTGTACTTATGTATAATTGTTTGTACAGATGAACGAGGCATCTTCAGGTATCTGAAAATTGCACCCAAGGATGAACCAGACTTGCGCAAGTCCACAATTCTCTTCCTGAGATCTTGGCTGATTTATTTTGTCTTTCCCATGATGCTACACAAAGAAGCAATGTGTTTCAGGTGTGCATTAAAATACATCCACAGGTGTTTCTCTTATTAATTCAGATGTTGCCAATAAACCTATCAGAAACTTCCAAAGACATGACATTGTCGTGGGCGGAGGAGGGGACGCCACGCTCTCCCACTGCTCGGGTCCGGCTGCCGCTGCTGCTGCGGCCTGCTGCTGCTCGGTGGCTCGAGCGATGGGCCAGATCCCGGGGACTCGAGCGGCGCTCCTCGCCCATGAGTGAAAAGGGAATTGGTTTTTGGGATTTATTGTTGTCCGTGACGCCACCCACGGTTGTGGTGATTGTGTGGACACCACCGCTGCTCTGTATGGGGATCCCGGGAGCGGTGACAGGGAGCAGCAAAGTTGTTGGTTCTCCCCTCCGTGGGTAGGGGGTAGTTGTCCCGGGGCCCAGTGATGGGGTGGGTGTTGAGGGATGGCGGGGCCGGTGCAGGGATTGGTGGGGTGCAGGGACGCGGGGAGCAGCGCTGTGCCTCACGGCACTGTGGTACTCACTCAGCCTGAGACGGGGACACAGTTCTCGGTAAAACACACGGCTGGAAAGACAGTTCCCACGGACGGCTGCTGTTGCTTTTCCCCAGTAGTTGACGGTGACGTTCCCTTTTCCTGTACCTAAGATGATGTTGGTAGCGATGGGTTCCCACCGGTAACCCGCTCCCCGGCTTGGATATGGGCCGGAGGAGCCCCTCTTTGCCCGCAGGCGCTGGCCCTGAGAAACAGGTGCCTTGGCAGTGGCGGTGTCTCTCTCTAACGGTTGGACTATTGCCTTCAATAGGGACTTGGTTGTTGGGAGACCCAGAGGTCCCCTTCACTAACGGATTTGGCAAATTCACGGCAACTCCTAGCCTTGCCGGGATCCGAAAGGCCCCTGCCAATGGTGCTGGCTTCTCTTCATATACCGCTCCGGTACCGCCGGGCCACCACCCGTCCACGGTCCTTTCGGCAACCTCCAAGCAGCCTCTCCTGCAGACGGTCACCGCCGTCTGCTAACCTTGCTGTTCTCAGTCCGGGGCACACACCCGGACCAACTTCAGGCTTTCTCAGCTGTCACTGTCTCTTCCACTTTACTCCTCTCTCTTGCTCCTCTACCACTTCACTCCTACTTCACACTCTCCCTAAACTGATCTCTAACTTCTAACTCCTTTCACTTCCTCCTCAAAACTCTATCTGATCTGTTCTACCTGGTTTTCCCGCCTCCAGGGCTGTGAACTCCTCGGTGGTCGGAGCCAACCGCCTAGCCCACCTCCTGGTGTGGACATCAGCCCCTGGAGGAAGGCAACAAGGATTTTTGGTGTAGCTTTGGTGTACCTATCTGGGGTGTAGGGTGTGGTGGTGTCATGACCTGTGACCCCTGGCTTGCCCAGGGCGTCACAACATCATCATATGGGCTGTCCCATATTGAAGCCATAGTACTCATAGTGCATGTAAACTTTTGACTTTGCAAAAAGTAATAAAAACTGCCAAAACATTCTCTCTCTCATTATTCTGGCACTTGGCAAATATAAATAATTTTGGTTCCTAATTGTCCTAAAACAGGAAAAGTTTATTCTTATTTCATGTCCGATAATGAGAAAAAACTGATGTGTCTTTTTAAATAGTGTATGTAAACTTCTGGTTTCAACTGTATTTTCATCAAAGAACCAATTTAATGTGAACTACCGTAATTGTACATTTCTGTTATGGTGCACAGTAGATGTGCAGGGGCCGCCTGTATTTTACAGTCGACGTTCCACTACAACGGGGATAACGGCTTTCAGGTATTTGCATATAGCTATATGGTGGGCCCCAGTCCGACCCTGCATAATTCGGTATATTACAATATTGACGGTAAATATAAACATTTAATAAATTGCCTTTGGAAGAATGACCAAAGTTACATGAATTATGAAATGAGAGAATTACAGTTCATGGGAGCGGCCATCTTGGGATGGCAGCTTGTTGTGCTGTGTTCTGATAAGACATGCTCCCAAATTCCAGGCTATCAAATTGTGTCATCATAGAAATGTAAAAAGCGTATAGAAAGGGGCTTTTTATATATATATATATATATATATATATATATATATTATGTGAGGTAGCGTGGTCGGCTGCGCAGCAGAAGACACGGGATCCAGGCATTAAGGTTCACAGCACACGGTTTAATGTCCAAACAAAAGTCCACAACAATATACATGTGCCTCTCCAGCAGAGAGCTCAGGGAGTTCTGTTCACTCCCTCACACCCGGCACACCTGCCCTTGTTCCTGTTTCTATTTAACCCTTCCTTCAGCCTGTAGGGAAACAGCATTAACCCTAGAGTGGATTTACTTTCTATCATGGAGTGAGCACAACCGGGGCGAGACATACCGGCCGTCATAGATAACCCCGGTCACAGTCTTACATACCCCCCCCTCAGTTCAAGCGTGCGGGGTTGAACTCCCGCCATCAAACACGGTCCGCGGGACAAGGCATCGGCGTTGCCCTGCAACCCACCAGCCCTATGTTCAACCGTAAACCGGAAGTTCTGCAGAGAAAGGAACCACCGGGCAACCCGGGCATTCCGTTCCTTGGCGGACCTCATCCAGACCAGTGGAGAGTGATCCGTCACCAAGCGAAACTGCCGTCCCAGCAGGTAATAGCGTAGGGACTCCAAGGCCCACTTGATCTCCTTCTCCACTACGCTTCCTACTTAAGAAGGTGACGGGGTGTTCCTCCCCCTGAACCACCTGAGACAACACTGCCCCCAGGCCGACCTCTGAGGCGTCAGTCTGTACTATGAACTCCTTCCGGAAATCAGGGTGTGCGAGAACGGGCTGTCCGCACAGGACCCCCTTCAGGGCCCGGAAGGAGTCCTCGGCCTGCGGAGTCCAGCGCACCATGACAGACTTTTTGCCTTTGAGAAGGTCCGTCAAGGGGGCTGATAGTCCTGCAAAATCCTTTACAAACCTCCTGTAGTACCCCACGATACCCAGGAAGGCCCTAACCTGCTTCGTGGTCAGGGGTCTAGGCCACTTCTGGATCGCCTCAACCTTGTTAATTTGGGGCTTAATCACTCCTTGGCCTATCACGTAGCCCAAGTAGCGGGCTTCCGTGAGTCCCAACGCACATTTCTTGGGATTGGCTGTCAATCCGGCTGTTCGAAGCGCGTCCACCACCGCTTGTACCTGTTCCAAGTGGGTCTGCCAATCGGAGCTGTAAATAATGATGTCATCAAGGTACGCTGATGCATACGCCTGGTGGGGTTCCAGCACTAAGTCCATCAACCTCTGGAACGTGGCCGGAGCGCCATGTAACCCAAAAGGCAAGACAACATAGTGGAAGAGACCCTCCGGCGTAACAAAAGCGGTTTTCTCCTTGGCGGACTCCGTCAGTGGCACCTGCCAGTACCCCTTGGTCAGGTCGAGCGTGGTAAAATACCGCGCCTGTCCCAGCCTATCAATCAGCTCATCCACCCTGGGCATGGGGTAGAGATCGAACTTGGATATTTCGTTCAATCTCCTAAAGTCATTGCAGAACCTTAAGGAGCCATCGGGTTTTCGTATTAGGACAATAGGACTAGCCCATTCACTCCGGGATTTTTCAATGACCCCCAGGCGTAACATTGTCTTTACTTCCTCCGATATGGCTTGTCGTCGAGCCTCCGGTACCCGGTATGACTTCAGGCGTACCTTCAGGTGGGGCTCGGTGACAATATCATGTCGTATCAGACTGGTCCTACCGGGCAGCTCGGAGAAGACATCGGGGTTCTGCTGAACCAACCGTCTGGCCTCTCGCCTCTGAGTCTTGGTGAGGGCTTCTCCAATCCTTACTTCCGGTTCGTCCTCTCCGGAGGTCGCTGGAGCCGGAGGTGAACGACCCGAAGAGGAGGGAGATGGGGAAAAAACAGCCATCAGGCTTTCCCGTTCCTGCCAAGGTTTTAATAGGTTGACATGGTATATTTGTTCAGGTTTCCGCCTACCGGGCTGCAATACTTTATAGTTAACCACCCCGACTCTTTCCTTTATCTCGTAGGGGCCTTGCCACTGAGCCAGGAATTTACTCTCCGCCGTGGGGATTAATACCAACACCCGATCCCCGGGTTTAAAGGTCCGCACGGTGGCTTGTCTATTGTAGCGGCCGCTTTGCGCGGCCTGAGCCTCCTGTAAATGCTCCTTCACAATTGGCATGACCGCGCTTATGCGGTTCTGCATACCCAAAATGTGTTCAATCACACTTTTATGGGGGGTGGGCTCTTGCTCCCATGTTTCCTTTGCCAGGTCCAACAATCCCCGGGGATGTCGCCCGTATAACAATTCAAAAGGCGAAAACCCCGTGGATGCCTGTGGCACCTCTCGTATGGCAAACATCAAATAGGGAAGCATCAAATCCCAGTCTTTCCCGTCTTTGGAGATCACCCTTTTGAGCATGGTTTTCAGGGTTTTATTGAAACGCTCGACTAAACCGTCCGTTTGAGGATGATACACAGACGTACGCAACTGCTTGATCTGGAGTAGCCGGCATAGCTCTTTGGTCACTTTCGACATGAATGGGGTCCCCTGATCCGTAAGGATCTCCTTGGGCAACCCCACCCGGCAGAACACAGCAAACAACTCCCGAGCTATAAGCTTTGCTGCAGTATGTCTGAGAGGTATCGCCTCGGGATACTGGGTGGCATAGTCAACGATCACTAGGATGTGTTGGTGCCCTCGAGCGGACTTTACGAGGGGCCCCACCAGATCTATCCCTATCCATTCAAAAGGGACTTCTATAATGGGTAACGGTACCAACGGACTGCGAAAATGGGTCAGGGGTGCGGTAAGCTGACACTCCGGGCAGGTTTCGCAGAACCGTTTTACCTCCCCAAAGACTCCGGGCCAATAGAACCTTTGCAATATTCGCTCCTGCGTTTTCTTGACCCCTAGGTGGCCACTCATCAGGTGTTTATGAGCCAAGTCGAGGACCCGCCGACGATGCGGCTGGGGCACCACCAACTGCTCTACCCCCACGCCCCGTATTTCATCTACCCGGTAGAGTAAATCCTGCTTAAGAGCGAAATGGGGGTACCTTACCTGGGCACCGGGCAGCTGTGCCACCCCGTCAATTACTGTCACCCGACTCCGGGCATGTATTAATGTATGGTCCTGGAGTTGGGCAGTCCCAAACGTATCCGGGGACGCCTCCAACTCCGGGATGGGTTCGACCGTCTCAGCCTCTCCTGCCAATACCTCTAGGGGCGACCTATCGGGTTCACATTCTGTCCCTATCATGGGGACCCCTACGGCAGTTGTCCCGGATTCAGGATTGTAGGGCTCAGGTCCCGGACTGACCAATATCTGAGGAGACTTAGGGGGTCCCTTCCATAAAGTCCAAAAATAGGGCAGATCCCTTCCTAGGATCACGTCATAGGGAAGAGTGTTAAGAAGTCCCACCTCATGTTGCACCTGACCGCAAGGTGCTGTGATGGTGACAATCCCTGTGGGATAGTCTCGGCGGTCCCCATGTATGCAAACCACCCCCACGGTACGTCCTGTGGCCTTTACTTTAGCCCTCAAGGTGGATCGCACAAGGGTCACTAAGCTTCCGGAATCCAACAATCCTGTAACCGGACATCCATTCACCTGTATTTGGCACAAGTGGGGCTCCGTCTCTGGGGAGACCAGGTCAGCGGTACACACCACCTGAGCATACATTGAACCCCGCCGGGTAACCCCACAATCCATGGGCTCCATGGTGAGTGGACACTGGGCTTCCATATGTCCCACCCGCTGGCATCGCCAACATCTAATGGGGACGGAAACCCCCTTGACGGGTTGTCGTTTAGGGTACAGAACCTTCCGGACCTCAGGAATGGCGGCCGCGGCCTCAGACGGGACGGTAGGGGACTCCTGCACCGTTGTCAGCGGTGGGTCCTTGGCCCTAGGCTTGGAGGGGCCGGACCGACGGGCGGTACGCAAAGTCTCAGTGTCCCGTATCAAGTCCTGCGTAGCCACATGCCGCTCTACCAGGGACACTAATTGGTCGAGGGTACTCGGGTCACCCTGTCCTACCCACCGTTGAACGGTGACGGGTAAAGTGCGCACAAAATGATCCACTACTACCCTTTCCACCATTTGCGCCGGGCTCAGAGTGTCAGGCTGCAACCACTTTTTTACAAGATGCAACAAGTCATAGGCCTGGGAGCGTACGGGTTTGGCTTCGTCATAGAACCACTGATTTACCCGCTGAGCCCGTACATAGGTATTCATCCCCAACCGAGCCAGTATTTCGGCTTTCAGGGTCACATAGTCAATGGCGTCCTCGGTACAGAGGTCCAGGTACGCTTTTTGGGGTTCCCCCGTCAGATAGGGTGACAATACCTCAGCCCACTGGGGGGTCGGCAGCTTTTCCCGCTCGGCCACCCGCTCAAACACCGCCAGGAACGCTTCCACATCATCCCCCGGGGTCATCTTTTGCAACGCTTGTCTCACCGCTTTCCGGACGCTGCCGTCGTCACCCGGTCCTGGGGTTGTTGCTGCCGGTCCGGCCCGGATCGACTTGGCCAGGAGAACCATCTGTTCTTGATGTCTTTGTTCCTGCAATTGCAAGGCTTGCTGCTGACGTGCATTGGCCTGAACAAGCTGTTCTTGGTGCCTTGTGTCCTGCCCTTGCAAGGATTGCTGCTGACGTTCCAACGCCCGGAGCAGGTGTGCATTGGTCTGTTGCTGCTGTGCATTAGCCTGAGCCAGCTGCTTTAGTATGTCCTCCATGGCGTCACCGGGTTTGGGCTGTAGTATAGCCGCTTGAATCCAGGACATGTGCTACTGGGTCACCAGGGATGGATGCTACACCTCACCAGCTGGCATGCCCGCATTCTCCACCATATGTGAGGTAGCGTGGTCGGCTGCGCAGCAGAAGACACGGGATCCAGGCATTAAGGTTCACAGCACACGGTTTAATGTCCAAACAAAAGTCCACAACAATATACATGTGCCTCTCCAGCAGAGAGCTCAGGGAGTTCTGTTCACTCCCTCACACCCGGCACACCTGCCCTTGTTCCTGTTTCCATTTAACCCTTCCTTCAGCCTGTAGGGAAACAGCATTAACCCTAGAGTGGATTTACTTTCTATCATGGAGTGAGCACAACCGGGGCGAGACATACCGGCCGTCATAGATAACCCCGGTCACAGTCTCACATAATATATATATATATATATAATACTATATGTAGAGCCAGAGAAGAGGCCTACAGAGTAAACACACCAAGTATTCCCTATATCAGTTTATAAAGATTCACATTTAGATCTCCTGGCTAAAAATGGAGCAAGTGAACCTCTGTATATGCCCATAAATAGAGTGAAGAACATCAACTTTATTCACCCAGATCAGATTGGTGAATAAAATCCATCATTTTCATTTTTAATGCAGAGCTACTTCCATGCTGTTTTTTGATTGGTTGCTGATATTATTTCATATCTATCTATATATACACAGCCAGCAAAATAAGTATTGAACACGTCATTAATTTTCTAAGTAAATATATTTGTTAAGGTTCTATTTATTTCTCACCAGATGTCGTTAACAACTTATCCAGTCCACAAAGGCAAAGACATCAAACCATAGATGTCCATAAATTTAGTGATGTGTATTAATGAGAAATTATACAGAGAAAAAGTACACAGAATAAAAGAAAAGAAAAAAAGAGGAATACAACGGGGCGCCAAATCTAAGATGTATGTAAACACAGATTGCAATGATCATACGAATTTTACACTCACCGTGCAGATTTCAACTGTTTTCGCTTGAGTAATCCATGTAGAGGATCAACTCTTTTATTAATCCTCCAGTATACAGCATGAATCCTCGGGAAAAACAATGAGAGTCCTGAAAAGGTGCTCCCACGTGGGTAATGGAGTAAATAAAATAAATCCCTTTCGGCGCTTCCGGAGGATAAATGGGATATCAGTGCAAGTTTGCAAAAACATCAAGAACAGACAACATCAAGAACAGAGAACATCAATTACAGACTTGTCCGTTTTTTAATCGAACCTAATAATAAACCATTGTTCTTGAAGTTTTTGAAAACTTGCACTGATATCCCATTTATCCTCCAGAAGCGCCGAAAGGGATTTATTTTATTTACTCCACAGAGAAAAAGTAATGAACACACTGAAATGTAAAGCTATGTAGAAAGCCTTTCTTGGTGATGACAACATCAAGCCTCCTACGTCTATTCTTCTGGAGTCAGGTCAGGTGATTGGCTGAGCCATTCTAGCAGCTTTATTTTCTTTTTCGGAAACCAGTTGAGTTTCCTTGGCTGTGTGTTCGGGATCATTGTTTTACTGAAATGTCCACCCTCGTTTCATCTTCAGCATCCTGGTAGATGGCAGCAGATTTGTATCCACAATGTCTTGGTACATTTGCCCATTCATTCTTTCTTCAATTATATGAGGTATGCCACTGTCGTATGCTGAAAAACAGCCCCACACCATGATGATCCCACTTCCAAACTTCACTGTTGGTACGGTGATTTTGGGGTGATGTACAGTGCCTTTTGCCCTCCAAACATTGTAAGCGTGTATACAGGGCATGGAGGATGAGTGCTATACTTATTGTTTTCTTTGAAACAATTGTACCTGCTGATTCCAGACATGATTGCAGTAAAAAGAAAAAAATATCCAGCAGCAACGTCTTCATAGGGAAAAATATTTTTCATAGACTTCCTTAATCCTAACCCATATGAATTTTATGAAAAATATTTTTCCCTATGAAGACGTTGCTGCTGGATATTTTTTTCTTTTTACTGCAATCACGTTTGAGCCTCCCTTATTCCATGCACCATCTGACCTTCTCTACAACATGAATTTACCAGCATAATATCATACGGTGAGCTGTATTTTTTCTTTTTTTTACTGCTGATTCCAGGTCTTTCTGTAGCTCTCCACATGGCTTTTGGCTCTTTGACAAGTCTTCTGAAATCTGTTTTCACTGTTCTATCTGAAATGTTGCATTGAGCACCTGGTCCAGATTATGGCCCCAACACTGATCACTGGAACCTTCAATAGCTTAGAAATTCTTCTGTTACCAATGCCATCAGTATGTTTGGCATCCATAAGGTTTCAAAAGTCTTGAGACAGCTCACCAGTTGTACTCATCAAGATTTCTTGTGTGGTACCTTGGTGATGAGACACCTTTTTATAGACTATCAGTTGAACCAGCTGATATTTTTCAGGCAGGATTTTTTTTTTCTAATTACTGAGATATTTCAGCTGGTGTCATGACTTTCCATGTTTTTTTGCACCTCTCTTCATTGGTTCAATACTTTTTCCCTGTGTCATTTTCATTATTACACATCACTAAATGTATTGATATTTATGGTATGATTTCCTTGCCTGTGTGGATTATATTCAAACTGTTTGTTCTCACCCACAAAGCTCTCCACAGTGCGGCAACCCCCTACATCTCCGCTCTCGTCTCAGTCTATCATCCCAAACATTCTCTACGCTCTAAAACAACTTTCAACTAACATGCACACTAATTCGAACCCCCCACTCCCGGATCCAAGACTTCTTCAGAGCTGCACCATCCTCTGAAACGCTCTACCCCAAGAAGTTAGGACGAATCATAACTTACTCGGCTTCAGACGCACCCTAAAAATGCATCTTTTTAGGGAGGCCTATACACACTCCCTAGCTGAACTAAATTCACATAGTCCTTCCACAACTTCTCAGAACATAACCCCACGTCAAACTCCATGGCACCCAAATGCATCTCAAGGTTCTGGCCAACTGGTCCAGGAAGCCATTATCTATCCCCCATTTCCTTGAGACGGCTGGATTGTCGTAAATAAGCACACACCCCCCATCTCATTGTAGATTGTAAGCTCTCACGAGCAGGGTTGTCTTTTTTTTCCCTCTAAATTTTGTATTTTCTATAACTATTACTTGTTTGTATATGATCCTCCTGAATTGTAAAGCGCTGCGGAATATGTTGGCGCTATAGAAATAAAGATTATTATTATATTATTATTATTATATGGGCTGTCACTGATATCTGGTGAAAAATTCTCATCAATAACACCTTTATGAATATACTTACTGTACTTTCAAAAAAGGTGACGTGTTCAACACTTATTTCAATGTGTATGTGAATACGGTATACAGACGCACCCCAAATTTAATGAAAGAAAAAAAATCGGTCCGTCTTATAATCTAGTGGTGTCCAACGGGTCAGGGGGGCTGCGGCAGTGGAGGGGGGCCACAGTAGGCAGGGGCGGTGGCGGAGTAGGGCAATGCTGCGACGCTGTGACAGGGAACATTAAAAACTATCAGCGGTGTGGGCTTCAAAGAAATGGTGCCCAGAGTCGGTGTGTGCGCAGATTGAGCTATCGGCTCAATGGCAAGCTGAGATCGCATCTGTGCATGCGTTGCCGTTTTTATACGTACCGGAATCACAAACATGCGCAGACCCATTAAAATTAAGGTGTCTGCACACACATTAGCGATTTCTTACAGACAGTGTCCGTGCGGCACACATGTGTGTGTTCCGCACAGAGACAAGTCATTTTTTTTTCCGGCACCACTGATGTTACACGGACCACACAATGGTGTGATCCCTGTGACATGTATCAGAGAAAACACGTGTCTTTCAAATAAAATGATTTTCTATACTCATCAGTCTACAGCGCTGCTGTCACTTGCTTTCAAACCCACTTATTATTGCTCATGAATATTCATTGCACCGCGGACCCGGAAGCAGCAGAGCTGGACACATCAGCACCAGGGACAGCAGCGGCATGGACAAGCGAGTATAAAAGTTCCTGCTCTCCGTGTGCTATCACGGATAGCCCACATGTGCCAAATTCACAGCACACGGAGGGACATACGCACCTTCAACACGTCATCATGGGGGAGTGATCTAAGAGGAGACTTCAGCTGAAGTCAATTCTGCAATTTTTATTTTTTTTTATTTACATCATTCATTTCACCATAAAACTAACCCAGCAGTATAATTCTCCTGGTCAGCATGATTGGCATCTTCCTAAATGTATAATTTTTGCTTTAAGTATTTAAAAAAAAAAATCTAAATTGCTTACCGGTAATGTTTTTTTTTTCAGAACCCATGACAGCGCCACCAGAGAGAGAGAGATGTCCACCCATCTTTAAGACAGGAAATCCACTGAAAAAAAGGGCGGCACCTCTCTGCCGCATCAGTTAGGATACAGAACACACAGAGGAATACCAGAAATAATAATAATATAAACAATATAATCAAAACCTCCACCATATGAATGATACACCCGTAAAAACTGTGGATACCAAACCCTGAAGAGTGCAATCTGAAAAAGAGGTGGGAAGCGGTCGTGTTGTCGTAGGTTCTGGAAAAAACAATTACAGGTAAGTAATTTAGATTTTCCCCTTCACCACGACAGTGCCACCAGAGAGATTCTGAAGACAAAAGAGCCATTAGGGAGGGACCACAGCCTGAAGCACCCTTCTCCCAAGAGTCAAATCCGCAGTGGCGGACAAATCTACGCGATAGTGAGTTAAAAAAGGTCATAGGTGATGACCAGGTTGCGGCCTTACAGATACGTTCCAAGGGCACATCCGCCCGCTTGGCCCAGGAGGTTGACACCGATCTGGTAGAATAAGCATAGATTCCCGGAGGTACTGGCCTGTTTGGAGCTAAATAGGCTTCTCTAATTGCCTCCTTGACCCACCTAGCTTGCATCCCTTAGTAGCTGAACAACCCTTCCTAGGACCCTGCAAGCAAACAAACAAAACCTGACTTTTCCACCAAGGTTTCGTGATTTCTAGGTAGTGAGCAAGGATCTACAAACATCCAAGGTATGAAGCCTTTCCTCCTTCAAGTTACTGGGTGCTGAACAGAAGGAGGGGAGGACAATTTCATGAGAGTTATGAAAAGAGCAGAGTCAGTAAGAAGGATTGCTCTGTCATCCCTGATCTGCATATAGGGGGACAGATAGAAAGGGCCTAAAGATCACTCACCCTCCTGGCAGAAGTTAAAGCCACTAGCAGGACAACTTTCAAAGTCAAGGACCTAATCGTGGATTGAGCTAGGAGCTCAAAGTGGGGCCCTGTTAAAGAATCCAAGACTAAGTTCAGATCCCAGGAGGGAAAAGCTAAACACAGAACTGGTCTAGCCCTCTGACAGGAGATAAATCTTCTCACCCACCTATCACTGGCTAAGTTAGAATTATTGAGAGCACTTAAAGGGAACCTGTCAGCAGAAATTTCGGCTAAAACCTAACAGATTCCCCCTCTGCAGCTCCTGGGCTGCATTCTAGAAAGGTCCCTGTTAGTATTGTGGCCCCTTTCTGACCAAAAAAAAGAGTTTATATAGAGGTACCTTTTTGGCTTCGGATTCTCTAAATGGGACACGGGGGCGGGCTGCCTGATGGCCGTTATTCTGCCCCCTGGTCCTGTATGCCGCCCCCATCGCTGATTTCCATACTTCTGGACGCCGCCCACTGCTCCAGCCATCCCCGCGCATGCCGAGTGCTCATCTCTCGTCGATGAGCACTGTGCCCAGTGTCACCGCTGGTGACGTGCACGCAGGGTTTAGATTATGGGCGGTGCTGTGATGTTTATTAACAAGCAACCGCCCATAATCGCGGGACCGCGCTTTCCCCCTCAGCCTGCTTCTTTCTGCGCAAGCGCGCTGCTGCTGACCTCACGTCACCTCCTTCCCATCTTGCCCTGAGGCAGGAAATAGATGGGAAGAGCGCGGAGCAGTAACAACACCGATCAGGAGGAGACGCGGAGAGAAGATTACCGGCGAATACAGTAAAAAAAAAAACCAAAACAAACATTCACACATTGTGTTCTGTGTAGTGAACATCGGTCCCGCGATTATGGGCGGTTGCTTGTTAATAAACATCACAGCACCGCCCATAATCTAAACCCTGCATGCACGTCACCAGCGGTGACACTGGGCACAGTGCTCATCCACGAGAGATGAGCACTGGGCATGCGCGGGGATGGCTGGAGCAATGGGCGGTGTCCAGAAGTATGGAAATCAGCGATGGGGGCGGCATACAGGACCAGGGGGCAGAATAACGGCCATCAGGCAGCCCGCCCCCGTGTCCCATTTAGAGAATCCGAAGCCAAAAAGGTACCTCTATATAAACTCTTTTTTTTGGTCAGAAAGGGGCCACAATACTAACAGGGACCTTTCTAGAATGCAGCCCAGGAGCTGTAGAGGGGGAATCTGTTAGGTTTTAGCCGAAATTTCTGCTGACAGGTTCCCTTTAAAGTTGCCACCTGAAACTTCAAGGTGCTGACCGACAAGCCCAACTCCTGACCCTTCAGAAGAAATTCCAGGCTAGCAGCCACCGGGATTTCACCCACTGGACTTTTGCCTGATGAGGACAGGAATTTGTTCCACACTTTAGCATATATTTTAGTAGTGGCTGGTTTTCTACTCTGCAGGAGGGCACAAATCAAATTCGGGGAGAAGCCACCACCGAGAGGAGGTCTGGTCTCTCTGGCAGGATTCAGGGATCTGATATAGACAGTTTCCTGAGCCAGTAAATCCAAGGTCTCCTGGGCCAAAAGGGAGCTCGGGATTAGACTTGCTCTGTCCTCCCGGATCTTTCTCAGAACTGCTGGCAGTAAAATCAGCGGGGGGAAGGCGTAAAGGAGACCTAAACCCCATGATATCTGAATTGCATCCACCGCCCAGGGATTGTCATGAGGGTTCAGGGAGCAAAACTGAACTGTCTGTTGGATTTTGTGGCAAAGAGGTCTGTAATTGGGGATCCCCAAAGATACACTATCTGGCTGAAGACCTCCCTGTATAGACACCATTCCCCCTGATACCCCCCTGGTGATTGAGGTAAGAAACTGTCATCCTGTTGTCTGATAGCATCCGCACAGGTCTTCCAACTAAATGAGGGAGGAAAGTGTTCAGAGCCTTTCCAACTGCACAAAGTTCTCTGGAATTTGAGGAACCCTGACTTTCCTGAGGACTCCAAAGCCCTTGAGACACGTGATCCCTCAATATAAGCCCCCCAACCTAACGCACTTGCATCGGTTGTGATATCTGAAACTGGAAGTGACCAAGGAACCCCAGCTAACAGATGTTTAATCTCTAGCCACCAGTGGGAAGACAGACGGACCCAAGATGAAAGACTGATGCGCTTGTCCAAACACCCTCCTAATTGCCTCTGCACCCTTAACACCTCCCCCTGTAGTGCACGGGTACGGAATTGTGTCCAGGGAACTGCAGGAGTACATGCCACAAGGGGCCCCAACAGGGACATGGCCTCTCTGAGGGGGAGGACAGAATCTAAGATAGCCGAGGAGACCCGCGCCGTGACAGATGCCACCTTCTCCTGAGGCAAGACGCAGAGTTGGGAGCGAGAGTCCAGGATCAGACCTAAGAAGGTCTGTCTTGTCGAGGTCTGCAGCTTCAATTTTTCTAGGTTCAGAATCCATCCTAGGTCTCATAGGATCGAGATTACAGACTGGATCTGGGATCTGCAGTGTGCCTCTGACATTCCCACTATTAGGAAATCGTCCAGATAGGGAACAATGAGGATGTCCCTGTCGCAGCTGTGCCCCATCATTTCTGCTACCACTTTTGGCCATGGCCAACCCAAATGGAAGGGCTCTGAATTGAAAATGTTTTTTCTCTATCGTTTCATTGGGGGACACAGGACCATGGGTTATGCTGCTGTCACTAGGAGGCTGACACTAAGTAGACAGAAAAAGTTAGCTCCTCCCCAGCAGTATACACCCTGAGCCGGAGGCAGACTCAATCAGTTTTTTGCTTAGTGTCGTAGGAGGCTGATGTGGGCCGGCTGGGCCCCCTTCAGCCACTTGATTTTTTTTGCGTATTTTCTTTTTCTTTTTTCTCGGCGACGCTCGTCGCTCTCATCCCTGTTGTACTTCTGTTTCTACAGGTATCGTTATTTTCTTCACTCAGCCTTTCGCAGCCCATGTGGGTACCGCTCCCCAGGGTCGCAGAGGCTTGAGACGTCGGGCCCTCTCCCCCGTTCCAATTCCATGGTACCACTCCCGGGTTGGCGCGCGGGGCAGAACCTTCCTGGGCACCCCCTATTCACCCTGCGGTATCACCCCAAAGGGTGCAAGGGGCTCGGCATTAGGAACTGGACCTCCGCAGCGCCTCTGGATTTTATGATGGGGCCCGCAGCGCTGCTACATTTACAAAGGGGCTCCCTCCCCCCACACCGGCGTCCACCTCCCTGCCTTCCTCATTCTTCTCCCTGGTGCCCGCAGCCATTCCTCTGGTGTGCGGAGCACACAGACACATGTGCAGAGCTCCACGCCTGCACACTGGACAGATGCGACGCCGCTGATCAGGTAGGACACCCTCTCCTACCTTCTCCTCCTCGGGCGGTTCAAAATTTAGGCCCCGGTCCGGGCCTACTCACCGGGCGCCCCGGCCACGTCCCCACTGGGCGGCAGATTCCACCGGCACACACGCAGAGCTCTGCCAGTACCTGGACATCGCTGCTGCGCCGCCGCTTCCGCAGGTAGGACCGCGGTCTCTACCTTCCCCTGCGCCGGCTGTTTAAAAATTTAGGCCCCGGCTTCGGCCCTGTCCCTGGCTCCCAAGCCCGCCTCCCGCCGCGTCGCTATTGGCCGCCGGCCGCTCCGTCTCCGCCCTCCGCACAGCCCCAGGCATCACAGTGGGGGCGGTGGACGTTTTTTCCCGCTCTCCTCGGCCCGCCTCCAGCCTCCTCAGCGTCCATTTTCAAAAAAAAAAGAGAGGGATTATGGCAGACTCCTGGTCTGCGTTTTGCTGAGGCTGCTGCAACCCTTATATCAGGGAAAAATAGACCCAAAACAGCCACAATCATTTAACAGTGGTTTTTTTTATCAGGGGTTAAGTTTTTTACACTATTCTAGTATATGTAGATATATTTTAACCCTTTCAGGTACTTTTTCGGGCACTTGGTTTGCATCAGAGATACACATCTCAATAGGGTTAGTATATAGAGTTCTCAGAGCTTGAGATTTTAGTTATTTTGGACCAGTAAGCTCAAGTTTGCGGTTCCCTTAATTGTGAATTCCCCCAAATAATGTCAGATTAGTGTTGACAGCGACCGCAGCCCCTGGCACCGCACGCCCCTGCATCCCGCCCCTGTCGGCTGGTTAGCGCCCTGTCTCAGGCCATAGATTCCCTCGTCGACGTCCCTCGCGTTGGTGCTCATGCGCTGCGTCCCCGGCCGACGTTCTGTCATACCATCCACAGGACTGACGCGATTCTCTCGGGGAGGTGAGTCCCGTACTAGGGACCTTTTCCTCTGCTCGAAGCGGACCCGCCAGGTCTCGTCTTCTGCGGCCCCCCAGGTTTCACCTTAATAATAATAATAATAATAATAATAATCTTTATTTCTATAGCGCCAACATATTCCGTAGCGCTTTACAATTCAGGAGGATCATATACAAACAAGTAACAGTTATAGAAATACAATATTTAGAGGGGAAAAAAATACAACCCTGCTCGTGAGAGCTTACAATCTACAATGAGATGGGGGGAGAGGCAAGGTTCAAGTGCTTATTTACAATGACAATCCAACCATCTCACGGAAATGGGGCTGGATAATGGTTTCCTGGACCAGTGGGCCCGAGCCTTGAGATGCCTTTGGGTGCCATGGAGTTTGATGTGGAGCTATGTTGTGAGAGGTTGTAGAGGGACTATGTGAATCGAATCTGATTAGGGAGTGTGATAGGCCGCCCTAAAAAGATGCGTCTTTAGGGTGCGTCTGAAGCTGAGTAAGTTGTGATTTGTCCTAACTTCTTGGGGTAGAGCGTTCCAGAGGGTTGGTGCAGCTCGGAAGAAGTCTTGGATCCGGGAGTGGGAGGTTCGAATTAGTGTGGATGTTAGTCGAAAGTCGCTTGCAGAGCGTAGAGAACGGGTGGACTGATAGACAGAGAGGAGGGTGGAGATGTAGGGGGGTGCTGCACTGTGGAGAGCTTTGTGGGCGAGAACAAGCAGTTTGAATTGGATCCTATGATATATGGGCAGCCAGTGCAATGACTGGCACAGAGCAGAGGCATCCGAGTAGCGGTTAGCCAGATAAGTGACCCTGGCTGCTGCATTAAGGATTGACTGTAGAGGAGAGAGTCTAGTTAGGGGGAGACCAATTAATAGAGAGTTACAGTAGTCCAAGCGAGAGTGGATCAGGGCCACGGTGAGGGTTTTTGTCGTTTCCATTGTGAGAAAGGGGCGGATTCTAGAGATGTTCTTGAGGTGCAAGCGGCAGGTGCGGGCAAGAGATTGTATGTGGGAGGTGAAGGAGAGATCAGTGTCAAGTATAACCCCCAGGCAGCGGGCTTGCGGCCTAGGACTTATCGTTGTGCCACACACAGAGAGGGAGATGTCAGGTTGAGGAAAGTTGGAAGATGGAGGGAAAAGAAGAAGTTCAGTTTTGGAAAGGTTAAGTTTCAGATAGAGAGCAGACATGACATTGCAAACTGCAGTCAGGCAGTCACTGGTGTTCTGTAGTACAGCGGGGGTGAGCTCAGGGGAGGAGGTGTATAGCTGTGTGTCATCAGCATAAAGATGGTACTGAAAGCCAAATCTGCTGATGGTCTGACCAATTGGGGCAGTGTAGAGGGAGAAAAGAAGAGGGCCAAGGACTGAACCTTGAGGGACCCCAACAGTGAGAGGAAGAGGAGAAGATGTGGAGCCAGCAAATGATACACTGAATGAGCGGCCAGAAAGATAGGATGAGAACCAGGAAAGAACAGTGTCCTTTAGGCCGATAGAGTGGAGCATAGAGAGAAGGAGATGGTGGTCAACAGTGTCAAAGGCAGCAGAAAGGTCAAGAAGAATAAGCAGAGAGTGGTCACCGTTACGTTTTGCTGTCAATAGGTCATTGGTCACTTTGACAAGGGCAGTTTCTGTTGAGTGTAAAGGGCGGAAGCCAGACTGTAAAGGATCTAGAAGAGAGTGAGAGGAGAGGTAGCGGGTGAGGCGAGAGTAGACCAGGCGCTCCAAGAGTTTAGAGATGAAGGAGAGATTGGAGACTGGTCTGTAGTTGCTTGTGCAGGACGGCACTTAATCCCCAGGTCCAGACTGCCTTTCCTCCGGTAGCCTTTCGACCTCTCAGGTGATGGCCCAGGCGTTCCACCTCTGCTGGACTCCGAGCAGGACCTGGATGTTTGGCGCATGACGAATAGCCTGGTAGGAATGGTGAGTCAAGCCGTAAAGGTACGGACAGCCCTCTTCTCTCCGAGCACACAGGTCTCCGTTAGGACATTCGGGGCGGACCCTTGATGTGTTCAGGGGACATCCAGAGTTCGCCGAGTTACTGCGTGCTCACAGACAACAACCAGACACGACGTTTACCAGCGGTAAGTCTTGTCATTGTCATTATCCCTTCTCCAAAGGGCTCCAGAGAGAATGGGCGCGCTCTACACTGGAGTCGCTGAGTGACCACAGACAACAACCAGACACGACGTTTTACCAGTGGTAAGTCGTGTTATTGTCATTATCCCTTCTCCAAAGGGCTCCGGAGAGAATGGGCTTGCTACCCTGGAACGACGAATGTGGCGGGCCCCTGCGTTTTTTTCAGTGGACATCCAGAGTTCGCCGTGTGACTGCGGATCACGGACAATACCCGGACACGACGTTTACCAGCGGTAGGTCCCTTTTTTTCTCATTACCCCTTCTCCAAAGGGCTCCTAAAGGAAGGGGCACGCTACCCTGTAGTCGACCTGTCAGTGTTCCGCCTGGCTTCTCGTCCCTATCGTGACGCCCCTCAGGGACTCCGTGGACACCCTCGGCAGCGGACTACATTCCTTCTCTGCCGACCCAGAACTGGTTGTCATTTTCGGTGAGTACTTTCTCATTACAGCCCTGGCGTCTGCCAGTTGCACGGCCTGAGCCTCTAGCAGCAGTGTGACCACCCGTCGAGACCTCTGTCTCAGGATCGGGAATGCGGAGGCGACATCTAAGGAGTCGCTGACTTCCCTTCCACACTTAGGTGAAAGTCCCTTCGGAGATAGGCTAGTCCAGTTGATCCCCTAAGCTACGTGAGGGAAGAGTACATCCCTTTCCCAGCATCTGCCCAGACGCATCAGGATCGTCGCCTCACCGCTCGGTTCCAGGCCTTTCGCGCCGCAACTGTCAGGGCGCCTCTATCCCTCCACCAGTCCCTCCGCCTTGCGTTGCAGTGGACCATTACAGTCTGTTGAGAACCCTCGCAGGGATCATGGCGGCCCCCCCTGCCCATCCTACACTAGGGAGCTGCTAGGTTCACTCCGCCCAAAAACAAACTGGTGGTCCAGAGTTCTCCCTTCATGGACCCTCGTCTTGAGGTTAGACCGTCATCGTCACTTTTTCGCTACTAGGGTAGCTGAGCTACCGGAAGGAGTCCTCTCAGACCCCGGCCCGGTGGATCATCCCTTTAGGCACGGTATTCGAGACCGTCCAAGGGAAGTTACTCCTCACGAAGGAGTAGTTTTTCTCCCTGCACCGAGTCCCGCGTACACTTTGCCATCCGCGCCCGGTTCCATCGGGTTTGGTATCCGAGTCCTCGGCAGTTGGTGGCAGTGATGGCGGCGGTACACTTTACCAGGTTTCACCTTGCCCTTCCAGCAGACCCCACTGAAGAACGGAGACAGGTCTCTCCTTGCTACGGACCGCAAGTTCCGTCTACGCTGGTGACCCGCCAATCCCTTCCTAGTGGACCAGTCTTCGCAACCGTCCCTTGGGAAGGTCCCCACTCCTTCTCCTGGAGGATAGTATCAACCGTCACCACTCTCCTATGCTAGGGTACGCTATTCCACCATCCCACAGCACGGTCCTGAGGGACACCCCTAGAGTGTTGTCTTCACTTCAACATTCCGGAAATCAGAGCCATCCGGTTAGCCCGGTTACGATTTCTTCACTGGGTCGGGGTTGCCCAGTCAGGTTCCAGTCGGACCATGCCACAGCGGTGGCGTGCATCATCCACCAGGGAGGCGCAGGAAGTGTCATGGCAAGGGAGGAGGTCAAGAAGATCCTGCTCTGAGCCGGGTCCCCCCACTCTCTAATCACGGCAGTGCACATCCCTTACTTGGACGTTTGAACAGCCGATTTCCTCGACAGGAAAGGCCTCGCTTTAGGCAAATGGTTCCTCAACAGGGAAGTCATCAGCCAGATCTCCGGCGAAGGAAGACCTCCAGTCGTGGTCCTATTGGCCTCCCGATCCAGCTTTCAAGGCAACGGTGCATCGACGGTGCCCCCTTCTCTGGACTAGGTGACGACGCCCTCGCCCGGTCGTGAAGCCAGTTCAGGCTCTCGTGCATCTTCCCACGGCTTCCATGATCTCGAGGGTTCTCAAGATGGACCGAGGCAGAAGATGGCTCTGGAGTGGCCCAGGCGAGCATAGTTCACAAAACTCACTCAACTCCTTGCAGATGCCCCGTGGCGCCTTCCAGGCCGTCCAGTTCTTCAGTGTGAGGCCCTCCCTTCCACCAGGACTCAGAAGTCCTAAGTTTGACGGCCTTACTAGTAGATCCCGGGTACTAGATCACACAGGCCGGTTGGCAAGAAGGATGCAGGCAATGATGAAGGCCAGGAAACCGGTTTCCTCGAGGGTTTATCACCACACGTGAAGAGCTCCTCCGGTGGTGTGAGGAGCACATCTTCCCTGCTCCTCTCTCTCTCTCTCTTTCTCTCTCCCTTACTTCACTGCTGCCATGCTTGCAGTCAGATCCGGATGCGGCTTTTTCGCGCGTCCCTCTAAGTGACAGGTGTTGTCTCGGTCATTTCGGTTTCAGAGACCTCTAACTTCTCGTCCCACGATCAGGGTTTTCACTCAGAGAAGGGTCCATCTGGCTCGGTGGCAGCGCCGTCCACTAGAAACGTGGGACCTTAATCTAGCGATGGGTTCGCTTCAAGGCACCCGGTTTGGATCTTTCCGAGTTCTTCCTGCTCCCACCTGTTTTGATAGGTGGGCTCCTCGTGGCCGTCTCTCTTTTACAAAAGGCATCAGGACGGACAGCCCTCTCTTGTAGTTTTTTTTCCCCCCTTTTTCCGGGTCCTCCAGCAGGACAAGGGGGGTACTCCGGCCACAACCTTCCTTTTTTTTTGTCCAAGGCAGCTCACCGTTCTTTCCAAATAAGGATATTGGGTTTCGGGTTCGGTCCTAGTCTCTTCTCTCAGCCTGAAAGGTGCCTAGTTCATTCCTGAGCTGGTACGAGCCCTCAGTCGTTTTTGGCTTCAGGACCACACTTTTCGGTTTACACCGACAGTCAGTTCATCCTTCCACCCGGTTCCAGGAGGCGCATGCCGGCGCCCAGGGCCAAGATTGCCACATGGATCCTTTCCGCCATGTGTGAAGCCTATCGTATGAAGGACGGTCCTCTGCCGCATTCTACCGTGTAAGGGGACCCTCTTGGATGATGGGACTTCAGACGTCAACCGACCATGTCCGCCGGGCCGCCACCTAGTCTAGTCTGCATACCTTCACTGGTTTCTACCAGGTTCACACCCAAGCTTCAGCAGAGGCCAGTCTTGGCGTAAGGTTTGCGGGAGGCAGTAGCACACCTGTAACAGGGTAGGTGTTTGTAGGTCTGGGTCAAGCCCGACAGGAGGAAGCGGTTTCCTGCCTATCTCCGGTGTTGGGTCTCTTCCCACCCAGGGACTGCTTTTGGACGTCCCATGGTCCTGTGTCCCCCAATGAAACGATAGAGAAAGAAGAATTTTTGTGTACTCATCGTAAAATCTCTTTCTCTGAGTCTTCATTGGGGGACACAGCACCCACCCTACTTGTGTTTTTTGTTACATATTACCTGACTGTTGCCTCAGTGACCATATTCTCAGGCCACTGGTCGCACGACTAGTTGGTTATAGTTTTTACCTTGTCTTCTCTAGAGTTGTTGGTTCTCCTCCTACTGCTTGTGCACTAAACTGATTGAGTCTGCCTCCGGCTTAGGGTGTATACTGCTGGGGAGGAGCTAACTTTTTCTGTCTACTTAGTGTCAGCCTCCTAGTGACAGCAGCATAACCCATGGTCCTGTGTCCCCCAATGAAGACTCAGAGAAAGAGATTTTACGGTGAGTACACAAAAATCCTTCTATCTTTCCAACGATAGGAAGGGCCTCTCTGAGGAACTTCTGATGGGAGGTGTGAATCGGGATGCGGTAATAAGCGTCTTTGAGATCTAACACTGCCATAAAACAGCCCGGAAAAAGCAACTTTATGGCAGACTTCACCGACTCCATCTTGAAATGATGATACACTAAGATGTCTGTTTAGGCGCTTTAGATTGATAATGGTCCTGAATGACCCGTCTGTTTTTTTTTTTTTTTCTAGGAACAGTGGTGAATAGAAACAGAGCCCCTCTTCCGCCTCGGTGACTGCCATCAAAACGGACTTGCTGAGATCTTCTACCTCGTGTTGAATGGCTAGTTGTTTTTCCACAGACCTGCCGAGCGATGTGACAATTAGTGACCCACAAGGCGCCGAATGGAATTTAAGTTTGAGACCCTACTGAATGACTCCAAGGATCCAGTCACTAGATGAGGTATTCTTCCAGGTGGGGAAAAAAGGAGAGAGAGTCTTCCTCCCACCTGGACTGGGGAATCAACGTGCTGACTTCTTACCTGCCCCGGAAGGCCCGAACGTGAAGCCTGATCGCTTCCTTTTATTATCTTTCCAGCCATCTTGGGCTGCAGGAGGCTTCTTCCTGGGATACTTTCTAGTCCTGAAGGTCCGGGTCCTAAAAGGAACAGAGGGAAATTGAGGAAACCCCTTCTATCACCTGCTTTCTCGAGGATGACATCCAGGGGCTTACCAAATAGGAACTCCCCTTCACAAGGCAGAGCACATAATTTGGATTTGGACTGAGAATCTCATGGCCATCCCTTCAACCATAGTGATGTCCTCACTGAATTGGATAAAGCAGATGATTTCGCCGACAACCTCAAGGTATCTGCTGATGCGTCCGCCAAAAACACTGCCGCCCCTTTTGTCCAGGGTAAAGCTGCCAGAATACTTTCACGATGGACATTGTCCTTGAGCTCGTCTTCCAATTGCTGTAGCCAGACCAACAAACATCTGGCTATGTAGGTGCCTGCTATTGCCGGTCTAAGAGCTCCAGCAGACGTTTTCCAGGCAGCCCTTAAAGGGAAGTTGTCGCGGATTTATATAATCCAAACAATGATTACTTGTAAGATAACATGCAGTTATAATGTTATCTTGCTTTAAATAAAGATGTCTTTCAGTTTTTATAATGCTGGAAAGCTGGCAATGGGGGCTGCCATTTTAAATTCCAAGTTTTAGCACGACAGTGCAGGCTCAATTTACAGCACCTCATGGACATAGGCGATAGTAGTCGGATTCCGACCCCTTTAGTTCTATTATAACTGAAATGGTAACGCCTATGTGGGCTGCCCAATTCACAGCTGTGGGTGGGTTCAGCCGCCATTTTTCCATAGCCCACGCTTTCGGCTGGGCTGCATTTTCCCCCTACAGCCAGGATCTGAAAGACCAAGCAACCATCCTAACAGATCCTAGAACAGTAACATTACCGACAGCTGGAGCGGCATGCAGCAGTGGATTACCATTCTAATGACACCCCCTCCCCCCACTCCACCCAGCCCTGCTCTCCCCCCACCGCCGGCGTCCATGCAGCAGAGCTGTGTGTGTGTTTGTTTATGTGCTGTATGCAGAGCATGTGAATACCGGCACCCCTCTCCCGCTGCTACTGTCTCCACTGACACCCACCCTCTCCCCCTCTAATCCTGTCCTATTTGATACTGTCTGATGAGCCATGTATCTAATCCTCTCCTGTGTGATACAGCAACTCGGCAGACAGTAGCTAATCCTATCCTGTGTGATACTGTCTGAGTTGCTGTATCTAAACCTATCCTGTGTGATACTATCTACTGAGCTGTGTATCTAATCCTCTCCTGTGATACTGCCTGCTGAGCTGTGTATCTAATTTTCTCCTATGTGATACTGCCTGCTGAGCCGTGTATCTAATTTTCTCCTATGTGATACTGTCTGCTGAGCCGTGTATCTAATCCTCTCCTATGTAATACTCCCTGCTGAGCCGTGTATCTAATCCTCTACTGTCTGATACTGTCTGCTGAGCTGTGTATCTAATCCTGTCGTGTGTGATACTGTCTGCTGAGCCATGTATCTAATCCTATCCTGTGTGATAGTCTGCTGAGCCTTGTATCTAATCATGTCCTGTGTGATACTGTCTGCTGAGCCATGTATCTAATCCTATCCTGTGTGATACTGTCTCCAGAGGTGGGTATCTAATCCTGTCCTGTGTGATACTGTCTGCTGTGTTGTGTATCTAATACTCTCCTGTGTGATACTGTCTGCTGAGCTGTGTATCTAATCCTATCCTGTGTGATACTATCTGCTGAGCTGGGTATCTAATTCTCTATGTGATACTGCCTGCTGAGCTGTGTATCTAATTTTCTCCTATGTGATACTGTCTGCTGAGCAGTGTATGTAATCCTCTCCTATGTAATACTGCCTGCCTAGCTGTGTATCTAATCCTCTCCTTTATGATACTGCCTGCTGAGCCGTGTATCTAATCCTATCCTGTGTGATAGTCTGCAGAGCTGTGTATCTAATCCTGTTCTGTATGATAGTCTGCTGAGTTGCTGTATCTAATCTTATCCTCTGTGATACCCTCTGCTGAGCTGTGTATCTAATTCTCTCCTGTGTGATACGGTCTGCTGAGCTGTGTATCTAATCCTATCCTGTGTGATACTATCTCCAGAGCTGGGTATCTAATCCTGTCCAGTGTGATACTGTCTGCTGAGTTGCTGTATCTAATCCTATCCTGTGTGATGCTTTCTGCTGACTTGTGTACCTAATCTTCTGTGTGATACTGTCTGCTGAGCTGTGTATCTAATTCTATCCTGTGTGATACTCCTGCTGTCCTTGGTGACACTTTATACATTTCTGGTCACCAGCAAAATGGCTCCGCAGTGTGATCCTAAATTTCATTCTCTGTGCCTTTGGAAACACCCAGATTGGAAGGGGGAGGTGACATCACACACAATAGATCAGACTCCGCCCACTTTACTGCAGCTGTACTCCAGGCTTTTTCTACAGTGGGATTTCTGTAGGATTTCAGTAGCTGCTCCCCCTAGTGTTAAACAGTGGAAAGAAGGGAATTTTGTTTACTTACCGTAAATTCCTTTTCTTCTAGCTCCTATTGGGAGACCCAGACAATTGGGTGTATAGCTTCTGCCTCCGGAGGCCACACAAAGTATTACACTTAAAAAAGTGTAACCCCTCCCCTCTGCCTATACACCCTCCCGTGGATCACGGGCTCCTCAGTTTTGGTGCAAAAGCAGGAAGGAGAAAACTTATAAATTGGTCTAGGGTAAATTCAACATGAACAACATGTGTACACAAAAGAACAACCAGCCCGAAGGGAACAGGGGCGGGTGCTGGGTCTCCCAATAGGAGCTAGAAGAAAAGGAATTTACGGTAAGTAAACAAAATTCCCTTCTTCTTTGTCGCCCCATTGGGAGACCCAGACAATTGGGACGTCCAAGAGCAGTCCCTGGGTGGGTAAAAGAATACCTCAATAAAAAAGAGCCGAAACGGCCCCCTCTTACAGGTGGGCAACCGCCGCCTGAAGGACTCGCCTACCTAGACTGGCGTCTGCCGAAGCATAGGTATGCACTTGATAGTGTTTCGTGAAAGTGTGCAGACTAGACCACGTAGCTGCTTGACACACCTGCTGAGCCGTAGCCCGGTGCCGCAATGCCCAGGACGCACCCACGGCTCTGGTAGAATGGGCTTTCAGCCCTGAAGGAAGCGGAAGCCCAGAAGAACGGTAGGCTTCGAGAATCGGTTCCTTGATCCACCGAGCCAAGGTTGACTTGGAAGCCTGCGAACCCTTACGCTGGCCAGCGACAAGGACAAAGAGCGCATCTGAATGACGCAGGGGCGCCGTGCGAGACACGTAGAGTCGGAGTGCTCTCACCAGATCCAAAGAGTGCAAATCCTTTTCACATTGGTGAATTGGATTAGGGCAAAATGAAGGCAAGGAGATATCTTGATTGAGATGAAAAGGAGATACCACCTTAGGGAGAAAATCCAGGACCGGACGCAGAACCACCTTATCCTGGTGAAACACCAGGAAGGGGGCTTTGCATGACAGCGCTGCAAGCTCACACACTCTCCGGAGTGATGTAACCGCCACTAGAAAGGCCACCTTCTGCGAAAGACGTGATAAAGAGACATCCCGCAGCGGCTCGAAAGGTGGTTTCTGAAGAGCCGTTAGCACCCTGTTAAGATCCCAGGGTTCCAGCGGACGTTTGTAAGGTGGGACTATGTGGCAAACTCCCTGCAGGAACGTGCGGACCTGCGGAAGCCTGGCTAGGCGCTTTTGAAAAAATACGGAGAGCGCCGATACTTGGCCCTTGAGAGAGCCGAGTGACAAACCCTTGTCCATTCCGGATTGAAGGAATGAAAGAAAAGTGGGTAAGGCAAACGGCCATGGAGGAAAACCGTTATCAGAGCACCAGGATAAGAAGATTTGCCAAGACCTGTAATAGATCTTGGCGGACGTTGGCTTCCTGGCCTGTCTCATGGTGGCAATGACATCCTGAGATAACCCTGAAGATGCTAGGAGCCAGGACTCAATGGCCACACAGTCAGGTTGAGGGCCACAGAATTCAGATGGAAAAACGGGCCTTGTGACAGCAAGTCTGGGCGGTCTGGAAGCGCCCACGGTTGACCCACCGTGAGATGCCACAGATCCGGGTACCACGACCGCCTCGGCCAGTCTGGAGCGACGAGAATAGCGCAACGGCAGTCGGACCTGATCTTGCGTAACACTCTGGGCAGCATCGCCAGAGGAGGAAACACATAAGGCAGTCGAAACTGCGACCAATCCTGAACTAACGCGTCCGCCGCCAGAGCTCTGTGATCCTGAGACCGAGCCATGAATGCCGGGACTTTGTTGTTGGGCCGTGACGCCATGAGATCGACGTCCGGCGTTCCACAGCGGCGACAGATCTCTCGAAACACTTCTGGGTGTAGAGACCATTCCCCCGCATCCATACCCTGACGACTGAGAAAATCTGCTTCCCAGTTTTCTACGCCCGGGATGTGAACTGCGGAGATGGTGGAGGCTGTGGCTTCCACCCACTGCAGAATCCGCCGGACTTCCTGGAAGGCTTGACGACTGCGAGTGCCGCCTTGGTGGTTGATGTATGCGACGGCAGTGGCGTTGTCCGACTGGATACGGATCTGCCTGCCCTCCAGCCACCGATGGAAAGCCAATAGGGCTAGATACACTGCCCTTATCTCCAGAACATTGATCTGAAGGGAAGACTCTATCGGAGTCCAGATTCCCTGAGCCCTGTGGTGGAGAAAAACCGCTCCCCACCCTGACAGGCTCGCGTCCGTGGTGACCACAGCCCAGGTTGGGGGTAGGAAGGATTTTCCCTGCGATAGAGAATTGGGAAGGAGCCACCACTGAAGAGACGTCTTGGTTGCAAGGGAAATAGAGACTTTCCTGTCGAGGGAAGCCGACCTCCTGTCCCATTTGCGGAGAATGTCCCATTGGAGTGGCCGCAGATGGAATTGCGCGAACGGCACTGCCTCCATCGCTGCCACCATCTTCCCCAGGAAGTGCATGAGGCGCCTTAAGGGGTGTGACTGACCCCGAAGAAGAGATTGCACCCCTGCCTGCAGAGAAAGCTGTTTGTCCCGCGGTAGCTTGACTACCGCTGACTGAGTATGAAACTCCATCCCGAGGTAAGTCAGTGATTGGGTCGGTGTCAACTTGGATTTCGGGAAGTTGATGATCCACCCGAACTGCTGGAGAGTCGCCAGAGCGACGGTAAGGCTGTGTTGACACGCCACCCGAGAAGGGGCCCTGACTAGGAGATCGTCTAAGTAGGGAATCACCGAGTGGCCCTGAGAGTGTAGGACCGCCACAACGGATGCCATGACTTTGGTGAAAACCCGTGGGGCTGTCGCCAGGCCGAAAGGCAATGCCACGAACTGAAGGTGTTCGTCCCTGATGGCGAAACGCAAGAAGCGTTGATGCTCGGGTGCGATCGGCACGTGGAGATAAGCATCCTTGATGTCGATCGATGCTAGGAAGTCTCCTTGTGACATCGAGGCGATGACCGAGCGGAAAGATTCCATCCGAAACCGTCTGGTTCTCACATGTCTGTTGAGTAGTTTGGGGTCCAGAACGGGACGGAATGATCCATCCTTTTTTGGCACCACGAACAAGTTGGAGTAAAAGCCGCGACCACGTTCCTGAAGGGGAACGG
Organism: Anomaloglossus baeobatrachus; assembly: GCF_048569485.1. Classification (NCBI taxonomy): domain Eukaryota; kingdom Metazoa; phylum Chordata; class Amphibia; order Anura; family Aromobatidae; genus Anomaloglossus; species Anomaloglossus baeobatrachus. The sequence continues at coordinate 116,874,793 of NC_134357.1, forward strand.
GGATCACAACTCCTTCTGTCTTCAGAGCGTCCACTGCCTGAAAAAGTGCGTCGGCCTGAGCGGGGGGCGGAGAGGTTCTGAAGAAACGAGCCGCAGGACAAGAGCTGAACTCTATCCTGTAACCGTGAGACAGAATGTCTCTCACCCATCGGTCTTGAACATGTGGCCACCAGGCGTCGCCAAAGCGGGAGAGCCTGCCACCGACCGAGGATGCGGCTAGGGGATGCCGAGAGTCATGAGGAGGCCGCCTTGGAGGCAGTGCCTCCTGCGGCCTTTTGGGGGCGTGACTTGGACCGCCACGCATAGGAGTTCCTCTGGCCTTTCTCCGGCCTGCTGGACGAAGAGGATTGGGGCTTGGCGGAGGGACGAAAGGACCGAAACCTCGATTGTATTTTCCGTTGCTGAGGTCTCTTAGGTTTGGACTGGGGTAAGGAGGAGTCCTTTCCCTTTGATTCCTTAATAATCTCATCCAATCGTTCGCCAAACAAGCGGTCGCCAGAAAACGGCAAACCGGTTAAGAACCTCTTGGAGGCCGAGTCTGCCTTCCATTCGCGCAGCCACATGGCCCTGCGGACTGCCACAGAGTTAGCGGATGCCACAGCTGTACGGCCAGCAGAGTCTAGGACTGCGTTCATGGCGTAGGAAGAAAAAGCTGACGCTTGAGAGGTCAAAGACGCAACTTGCGGAGCAGAATTACGTGTGACAGCATTAATCTCAGCCAGACAAGCTGAGATAGCTTGGAGAGCCCACACGGCTGCAAAGGCCGGGGCAAAAGACACGCCCGTGGCCTCATAGATGGACTTCACCAGGAGCTCTATCTGCCTGTCAGTGGCATCCTTTAGCGATGAGCCATCTGCAACCGATACCACAGATCTAGCCGCCAATCTAGAGACTGGAGGATCCACCTTGGGACATTGAGCCCAACCCTTAACGACTTCAGAGGGGAAGGGGTAACGCGTGTCAGTGAGGCGCTTAGTAAAGCGCTTGTCCGGAACCGCTCTGGGCTTCTGGACAGCATCTCTGAAGTTAGAGTGATCGAAAAACGCACTACGTGTACGTTTGGGGAACCTAAACTGGTGTTTCTCCTGCTGAGACGCCGACTCCTCTACAGTAGGAGGTGGGGGAGAGAGATCCAACACCTGGTTGATGGACGAGATAAGATCATTCACTAAGGCGTCCCCTTCAGGTGTATCAAGGTTAAGGGCGACGTCAGGGTCAGAGCCCTGAGCTGCGACGTCCGCCTCGTCCTCCAGAGAGTCCTCAAGCTGGGAACCCGAGCAGCGTGAAAAAGTCGGGGAAGATTCCCAGCGAGCCCGCTTAGCCTGTCTAGGACTGTGGTCCGGGCAGGAGTCCTCCACGTGAGACCTAGGGCCCAACCTGGGAGCGCGCTGCGGCGCGGACCGAGAGGGGCCTGGAGGCGACGATCCAACAGGGGCCGGGGCCTGTGTAAGGACCGGTCTGGACTGCAAAGCTTCTAGCAGCTTGTCAGACCATTTGTCCATAGACTGAGCCATGGATTGTGAAAGTGACTCAGAGAGTTTCTCAGCAAAAGAGGCGAACTCTGTCCCTGCCGCCTGGACAGGGGGAGCAGGGGGGTCTACATGAGCCGAGGGGCCCACTAGTGACCGAGGCTCCGGCTGAGCAAGCGAAACAGGGGTCGAGCATTGCTCACAGTGAGGGTAGGTGGAACCCGCAGGTAACATAGCCCCACAAGAGGTACAGGCCGCAAAAAAACCCTGTGCCTTAACAGCTTTGCTCCTTGTGGACGACATGCTGTTGTCTCCTAGGAGAATGATCACTGAGGGTACATGGGCAAAGAAGGGAATTTTGTTTACTTACCGTAAATTCCTTTTCTTCTAGCTCCAATTGGGAGACCCAGACAATTGGGTGTGTAGCTTCTGCCTCCGGAGGCCACACAAAGTATTACACTTAAAAGTGTAAAGCCCCTCCCCTTCTGCCTATACACCCCCCGTGCCTCACGGGCTCCTCAGTTTTGGTGCAAAAGCAAGAAGGAGGAAAAGTTATAAATTGGTTTAAAGTAAATTCAGTCCGAAGAAATTTCGGAGAACTGAAACCATTGAACATGAACAACATGTGTACACAAAGAACAACAGCCCGAAGGGAACAGGGGCGGGTGCTGGGTCTCCCAATTGGAGCTAGAAGAAAAGGAATTTACGGTAAGTAAACAAAATTCCCTTCTTCTTTGTCGCTCCATTGGGAGACCCAGACAATTGGGACGTCCAAAAGCAGTCCCTGGGTGGGTAAAGTAAAACCTCGAAATAGAGCCGTAAAACGGCCCCTTCCTACAGGTGGGCAACCGCCGCCTGAAGGACTTGCCTACCTAGGCTGGCATCTGCCGAAGCATAGGTATGCACCTGATAGTGTTTCGTGAAAGTGTGCAGGCTCGACCAGGTAGCTGCCTGACACACCTGCTGAGCCGTAGCCTGGTGCCGCAAAGCCCAGGACGCACCCACGGCTCTGGTAGAATGGGCCCTTAGCCCTGAGGGAACCGGAAGCCCAGAAGATCGGTAGGCTTCGAGAATAGGTTCCTTGATCCACCGAGCCAGGGTTGATTTGGAAGCCTGTGACCCTTTACGCTGGCCAGCGACAAGGACAAAGAGTGCATCCGAGCGGCGCAGGGGCGCCGTACGAGAAATGTAGAGTCTGAGTGCTCTCACCAGATCTAACAAGTGCAAATCCCTTTCACATTGGTGAACTGGATGAGGACAAAAAGAGGGTAAGGAGATATCCTGATTGAGATGAAAGGGGGATACCACCTTAGGGAGAAATTCCGGAACCGGACGCAGAACCACCTTGTCCTGGTGAAACACCAGGAAAGGGGCTTTGCATGACAGCGCTGCTAGCTCAGACACTCTCCGAAGTGATGTGACTGCTACTAGGAAGGCCACTTTCTGCGAAAGGCGTGAGAGAGGAATATCCCTCATTGGCTCGAAAGGTGGTTTCTGAAGAGCCATCAGCACCCTGTTCAGATCCCAGGGTTCTAACGGCCGCTTGTAAGGAGGGACTATGTGACAAACCCCCTGCAGGAACGTGCGTACCTGTGGAAGTCTGGCTAGGCGCTTCTGAAAGAACACAGAGAGCGCTGAGACTTGTCCCTTAAGGGAGCCGAGCGACAAACCTTTTTCCAATCCGGATTGAAGGAAGGAAAGAAAAGTGGGCAAGGCAAATGGCCAGGGAGAAAAACCCTGATCAGAGCACCAAGATAAGAATATCCTCCACGTCCTGTGGTAGATCTTGGCGGACGTTGGTTTCCTAGCCTGTCTCATAGTGGCAATGACCTCTTGAGATAACCCTGAAGACGCTAGGATCCAGGACTCAATGGCCACACAGTCAGGTTGAGGGCCGCAGAATTCAGATGGAAAAACGGTCCTTGAGACAGCAAGTCTGGTCGGTCTGGTAGTGCCCACGGTTGGCCCACCGTGAGATGCCACAGATCCGGGTACCACGACCTCCTCGGCCAGTCTGGAGCGACGAGGATGGCGCGGCGGCAGTCGGACCTGATCTTGCGTAACACTCTGGGCAACAGTGCCAGAGGAGGAAACACATAAGGGAGTTGAAACTGCGACCAATCCTGAACTAAAGCGTCTGCCGCCAGAGCTCTGTGATCTTGAGACCGTGCCATGAATGTCGGGACCTTGTGGTTGTGCCGGGACGCTATTAGGTCGACGTCCGGCATCCCCCAGCGGCAACAGATCTCCTGAAACACGTCCGGGTGAAGGGACCATTCCCCTGCGTCCATGCCCTGGCGACTGAGAAAGTCTGCTTCCCAGTTTTCTACGCCCGGGATGTGAACTGCGGATATGGTGGAGGCTGTGGCTTCCACCCATAGCAGAATCCGCCGGACTTCCTGGAAGGCTTGCCGACTGCGTGTTCCGCCTTAGTGGTTGATGTAAGCCACCGCTGTGGAGTTGTCCGACTGAATTCGGATCTGCTTGCCTTCCAGCCACGGCTGGAACGCCTTTAGGGCAAGATACACTGCCCTTATCTCCAGAACATTGATCTGAAGGGAGGACTCTGGCTGAGTCCAAGTACCCTGAGCCCTGTGGTGGAGAAAGACCGCTCCCCACCCTGACAGGCTCGCGTCCGTCGTGACCACAGCCCAGGATGGGGGCAGAAATGATTTCCCCTTCGACAGAGAAGTGGGAAGAAGCCACCACTGAAGGGAAGCCTTGGCTGCCCGAGAAAGGGAGACGTTCCTGTCGAGGGACGTCGACTTCCTGTCCCATTTGCGGAGAATGTCCCATTGAAGTGGACGCAGATGAAACTGCGCAAAAGGAACTGCCTCCATTGCTGCTACCATCTTCCCTAGGAAGTGCATGAGGCGCCGCAAGGGGTGTGACTGGCCTTGAAGGAGAGATTGCACCCCTGTCTGTAGTGAACGCTGTTTGTCCAGCGGAAGTTTCACTATCGCTGAGAGAGTATGAAACTCCATGCCAAGATATGTCAGTGATTGGGCCGGTGTCAGATTTGACTTTGGAAAATTGATGATCCACCCGAAACTCTGGAGAGTCTCTAGAGCAATGCTCAGGCTGTGTTCGCATGCCACTTGAGAGGGTGCCTTGACAAGCAGATCGTCTAAGTAAGGGATCACAGAGTGTCCCTGAGAGTGCAGAACTGCTACTACTGTTGCCATGACCTTGGTGAAGACCCGTGGGGCTGTCGCCAAGCCGAAAGGCAGTGCCACGAACTGAAGGTGTTCGTCCCCTATGGCGAAACGCAGGAAGCGCTGATGCTCTGGAGCAATCGGTACGTGGAGATAAGCATCTTTGATGTCGATTGATGCTAGGAAATCTCCTTGGGACATTGAGGCGATGACGGAGCGGAGCGATTCCATCCGGAACCGCCTGGTTTTTACATGTTTGTTGAGCAGTTTTAGGTCCAGAACAGGACGGAAGGATCCGTCCTTTTTCGGCACCACGAACAAGTTGGAGTAAAAACCGTGACCCTGTTGCTGAAAAGGAACAGGGATCACCACTCCTTCTGCTTTCAGAGTGCACACCGCCTGAAGAAGAGCATCGGCTCGCTCGGGGGCGGAGATGTTCTGAAGAACCGAGTCGGAGGACGAGAGTTGAACTCTATCCTGTAACCGTGAGACAGAATGTCTCTCACCCAACGGTCTTTTACCTGTGGCAGCCAGGCGTCGCAAAAGCGGGAAAGCCTGCCACCGACCGAGGATGCGGTGTGAGGAGGCCGAAAGTCATGAGGAGGCCGCTTTGGGAGCGGTTCCCCCGGCGGTCTTTTTAGGACGTGACTTAGACCGCCATGAATCGGAGTTCCTCTGATCCTTCTGAGGCCTTTTGGACGAGGAGAATTGAGACCTGCCCGCGGACCGAAAGGACCGAAACCTCGATTGTACCTTCCGTGGTTGAGGTCTGTTTGGTTTGGACTGGGGTAAGGATGAGTCCTTTCCCTTGGATTGTTTAATGATTTCATCCAATCGCTCACCAAACAGACAGTCGCCAGAAAATGGCAAACCGGTTAAGAACTTTTTGGAAGCAGAGTCTGCCTTCCATTCACGTAGCCACATGGCCCTGTGGACTGCCACCGAATTGGCGGATGCTACCGCCGTACGGCTCGCAGAGTCCAGGACAGCATTAATGGCGTAGGACGCAAACGCCGACGCCTGAGAGGTTAAGGACACTACTTGCGGAGCAGACGTACGTGTGACTGCATTAATCTGCGCATGACAAGCAGAAATAGCTTGGAGTGCCCATATGGCTGCGAATGCTGGAGCAAAAGACGCGCCGATAGCTTCATAGATGGATTTCAACCAGAGCTCCATCTGTCTGTCAGTGGCATCTTTGAGTGAAGCCCCATCTTCCACTGCAACTATGGATCTAGCCGCCAGTCTGGAGACTGGAGGATCCACCTTGGGACACTGAGCCCAGCCCTTGACAACGTCAGGGGGGAAGGGATAACGTGTATCCTTAAGGCGCTTGGAAAAACGCTTATCTGGACAAGCTCGGTGTTTCTGGACTGCCTCTCTGAAGTCAGAGTGATCCAGAAACGTACTCAATGTACGCTTGGGAAACCTGAAACGGAATTTCTCCTGCTGAGAAGCTGACTCCTCAATTGGAGGAGCTGGGGGAGAAATATCCAACACCTGATTGATGGTCGCTATAAGGTCATTCACTATGGCGTCACCTTCAGGTGTATCTAGGTTGAGAGCGGCCTCAGGATCAGAATCCTGATCTGCTACCTCCGCTTCATCATCCAGAGAGTCCTCCTGCTGAGACTCCGAACAGTGTGATGAAGTCGAGGGAATTTCCCAGCGAGCCCGTTTAGGCGGCCTGGGACTGCGGTCCGTGTCAGAGACCTCACCCTGGGACCTATGGGTCACCCCAGGAGCACTTTGCTGCTCCAACTGAGGGGGGCCTGGGGTCAATTATTCAACAGTGCCCGTGGCCTGAGTCACCGGTCTGGACTGTAAGGCTTCTAGTATCTTAGCAGACCATTTATCCATACTCTCAGACAGTTTGTCAGCAAATACTGCAAACTCCGTCCCTGTCACCTGGACAGTGGTAGCAGGTGGTTCCACTTGGGCCACCAGTAGCAGAGGCTCCGGCTGAGTAAGTGCCACAGGGGCCGAGCATTGCACACAATGAGGATCGGTGGAACCTGCCGGTAGTATAGCCGCACATGAGGTACAGGTTGCAAAGTAAGCCTGTGCTTTGGCACCCTTGCTTTTTGCGGACGACATGCTGTTGTCTCCTCTGAGTACAATCCAGGAGGGTATATAGCCAAAAATCAACAGTGCGACCGTACAGTGTAAATGTATAGCATATAAGCATATATATATATGTACACTTCGGCACTCAGTGGGGCCAGCACCCAGGTGCTGCTTACCGACCGCTCAAAGCGGTTGTGTGATCACCAGATTCCCTGCCTGGGCCTCCCAGAGCCGTGTTGTCTCTCCTCTCCAGCGTCAGAAGTGCTGACAGGAATGGCTGCCGGCGTTCTGTGGGGAGGAGGGGGCCGTGGGCGTGCCCTAGAAAGTGCGGGAATCTGATGCCCCACTGTGCTGAGTGAGGGGGGAGGAGGATACAGAGTATGCTCCAGCCCTCAGAGCTGACGTCCTGTGCAGCGTCCCGCCCTTCCCCTGACTGGCAGGCCTGGGGGCGGGAATATGCGATACTAGGCCGCAAAAGCCGGGGACTAAAGTTATAAGCGCGGCCGGCAAATAAGCGCGGCCGGCGCGGTAGTCCCCGGCGCACTAACACACCCAGCAGTGCTGCAGTGTGTATGGCACAAGCGCTCCATGCGCGGTCCTCCAGGGGGACACAGAGTACCTCACAGTAGCAGGGCCTTGTCCCTGACGATACCCGGCTCCTGTCCAGCAGATTCCCCAGGGGCTGCGGAGGGAGCACGGTCCCAGTGCCTGGAGACCGATTAGGATCCCACTTCACCCAGAGCCCATTAAGGGATGGGGAAGGAAAACAGCATGTGGCTCCTGCCTATGTACCCGCAATGGGTACCTCAACCTTAACAGCACCGCCGACCAGAGTGGGGTGAGAAGGGAGCATGCTGGGGGCCCTGTTATGGCCCTCTTTTCTTCCATCCGACATAGTCAGCAGCTGCTGCTGACCAAGATGTGGAGCTATGCGTGGATGTAAGCCTCCTTCGCACAAAGCATAAAAACTGAGGAGCCCGTGAGGCACGGGGGGTGTATAGGCAGAAGAGGAGGGGCTTTACACTTTTAAGTGTAATACTTTGTGTGGCCTCCGGAGGCAGAAGCTATACACCCAATTGTCTGGGTCTCCCAATGGAGCGACAAAGAAAAAGGGTATACAGCCTGACCGAACAGAAATATATATATAAATACGTATCTATTCCGGCACCCTAGGGTGACCAGCACCGGGTGACCGGTGTGGCTTACCGACCGCTAAAAAGCGGAGTGTGTCCTCCAGATTCCCTGCCTTAGGTCCCCCGGAGCTGCAGAGCTCTTCACTGAGAATCCTCCACCGGCAGAATGCCAAAAAATGGCTGCCGGAGCTCTCAGGGGAGGAGTGGAGCCGTGGGCGGCGCCAGGAAAGTGCGGGAATCTGGGGTCCCCACAGTGATCAGTGAGGGGGGAAGAAACATGCAGGATGGTCCGGCCCTCACATCCGACGTCAGGTCGTCAGTCCCGCCCTTACCCCTGATAGGCAGGCCCGGGGGCGGGATTTTTGCGACTAGGCCGCGATGAAGCCGGGGACTAAATTTGAGACCGCGCCCGACAAGCAGGCACGGTCGGCGCGGAAGTCCGCCGGCCTTCTCAATTCAGCAGCTGCCGCAGCGTCCGGGATGAAGGTGCGCTCCCTGCACAGTCCCCTATGGGGACACAGAGTACCTTAGAGTTGCAGGGCCCGGTCCCTGAGGTTGAATAGACTCCGGTCCGGCAGATTCCCACAGGGGCTGCGGAGGGAGCACGGTCCCAGTAAATGGATGACCGCTCAGGATCCCACTTCTCCCAGAGCCGCTAAGGGATGGTGAAGGAGACGGCATGAGGCTCCGGCCTTTGTAGCCGCAATGGGTACCTCAACCTTAACAACACCGCCGACGTAGTGGGGTGAGAAGGAAACATGCCGGGGGCCCTGTGGGGGCCCTCTTTTCTTCCAACCGACATAACTAATATGAGAATGCATGAGTGGATGTGTGCCTCCTTCCACACAAAGCATAAAACTGAGGAGCCCGTGATCCACGGGAGGGTGTATAGGTAGAGGGGAGGGGTTACACTTTAAGTGTAATACTTTGTGTGGCCTCCGGAGGCAGAAGATATACACCCAATTGTCTGGGTCTCCCAATGGAGCGACAAAGAAATATAAAACTTTTTATATATTTTTTTTTTTTTACATTTTGCTCAATTAAAAACATAAGAATATTTAAACAAAACATTAAAACTTTAATACTGTATATTTTTCAGTTATTGATTTTTTTTTTTGACCGACACCTTCCCTTTAAGTAGTGATCAGCTTTCCTATCTAGTGGGACCTTCAAGTTACTAAGATCCTCAAAGGGTAGGGAAGCCCTCTTAGCCGTTTTGGATACCAAACTTGGGACAATGATCCCAAAGGGATGAATCCTCGTCTTGGAATGGATATTTCTTCTGGAATAGGGAGGGAAGGCTAGCACCCGTATCTGGATTTTCTTCAAAACTTCTAACTTTTTTTCCCTTCACCACGACAGCACCACCAGAGAGAGAGGTCCACCCATCATTAGGACAGGAAACCCACTGAAATAAGAGGGCGGCACCTCTCTACTGCATCAGTTCGGTTTCCTGTCCCAGATGGGAGACCCAGAAGTGCTGTGGTGCTGCCAGTGAAAGCCGGCGGTCCTGGGGTAGAAGGCTTTTTGGAGGACAGATTATTCCACTTTCCTGGTCTTTGGCCCCAGAAGCGTCTTCAGGGTTTTTTCCCCTTAAAGACGAGACAAGCGAAGGCTTTTATTTTTATTATTTTTTTTTTTATTATTTCCCCCTGTGACTCTGGCTTACCTGCTCGGCATTGGAAGATGGTCCTGGCAGTGAAAGATTTGGGACTAGAATGGTCCTATATCCTCTGGGTCTGCCATGCAGCTCCGGGTCTGTGATCCTGCGGGGAGCGCGGTGCTGCCACGCAGTCGAACACGCCGGACGAAGGTGTTCTCCCATACCGGCGTTCTGGAAGAGCGCCGGGGGGCTGACTGTGGATGTGACACAACATGATCTGGAAACTGCTTCTGCGCATGTGCAGAGGGCGGTAAGATGGCTCTGCCTATCGCTACAGGATTCAAAAGGCATGGGACGGATTCCAGTGCTCACAGCCGCCTCCATGTGTGCCATGGAGATCCAACAGGATGAGATCCTGGAGCACAGTCAGCATACTCCGTCTCGAGAAACCGGGAGTTACTCCAGCAGTGTGCTACCTAGCCAGAGGTTGAGAGATTCTAGCTGGAGTCGCCAGAGCACCAAGCAACCCACTGACCCAGTACCGTATGGACCTGCAGGTGGTGAGTGATCTCCATTGGTATTCCCATTTAATGGAAGTCTTTGTTTTTTGTCTCCCTGTGCCCCCTAGGATAAACCTAGGAAGAGGACAGTAAAAACTAAGGACAGGGAATGCCACTTGTGTAGGTCCTCTTCACCGTCTGAGAGTTAGAAGAAACTATGCAGCAATTTATATACAGGAAACTATTGCAGAAGAGGCTCCGGACTTCACTTCTAGCCTTAAAGAAATTATATGAACTGAAGGTAGGGAGTCTCTGCAGAATTTTGCCCAGCCAACAGTTGCTAGATCCTCTAGCAAAACCCAAGTGCAGGACCGGAAATCTGGAGAAACGTCGGATTCTGCGTCAGGCTGCTTCATCCTCTCCTTCTTTTTCTGATGAAGACCTAGAAGGCAGAAAGTGTTTTCCAACAGCTGAGGTCAACCACCTTGTGAAAGCGGTCAGATCCACGATGGGTGTCATGGACGCTAGAGGACCAGAAACTCTAGAAGATTTAATATTTAGAGGTCTAGAACATAAGGGGAAACGTGCCTTCCCTGTTCATGAGAAGATTAGGAAATTGGTGAAGGATCAGTGGAAAAAAAAAAATAAAATAAAAACTTGCTTGTGTTGAGACTTTCCGAGAACAGTTTTTTTTTTCAATTTTTGAGATATGGAGCTGTGTGAAGACTTGTTTTCTGCATCCTGAGCTGATGTTTTTAGTGATATTTTGGGGTACATATGTTTTGATTGCCTGTTATTACGTTTTTGTCTTGTTGTGGCGGCTGAAAACTGCAGTTTAAAGTTTTGATTTTTTTCTTTTCTGTTATCCTGTTTACTGACCAGATTAAGTTATATTAAATTTTGATAGTTTGGACTTTTACAAATGTGTACTCTCAACACACACTAATATATATATATATATATATATATATATATATATATATATATATATATATATATACACACACACACACACACACACACACATATATACATACATACATATATATACATACACACACACATACATACACACATATACATACATACACACATATACATACATACACACATATATATATACATATACATACATATACATACACATATACATACATATACATACACATATACATACATATACATACACATATACATACATATACATACACACATACATACATATACATACACACATACATACATATACATACACACATACATATATATATATATATATACACATACATACATATACATACATACATACATACATACATACATACATACATACATACATACATATATATATATATATATATATATATTTTATATTTATTTTATAAGAGATTTGTCTCTTTTGAACACCAGCCCTAATCTGGCTTTCATAGTACTGAGATGACAGACTAAGGGCTCATCGACTGACCCCTGGATGTCATGGCAACACATCGGTGTCTCGTGATGGCACTGCTGAGGGGTCAGAAGAGTGCACCCCCTTCCAACGCACATTAAATGCCACTGTCAGAGATTGACAGTGGCATTTTACAGGTTAACTGCTACAATCGGAGCACAGCTCCACCCACAGCTGTTAGGAGAGGAAGGCCGAATAATTCAGCCTGCATCTGCAGGGAAAAATGCGGGCTCGGCATGCAAGCCTGCATCAAAGGCAGGGAGAGGTCTAATGATGGACATAATACGTCAGTTGTAAATGGGATAAATAAAAATTTTACAGTGATAAGTTCTCTTTAAAGTCTGAAGCTCAATCATGAGGCCCTGTGCAGGCAAATCGTGAAAACAGCTGAAAAGCAGCAGCCATAAGAGGAGGCTGCAAACTCAGGCATGCGGTTTAACTTTAGCTCAGAGGTCCAATGCCTAAATTACTTACCCGTGGCCAACCTTTGACATAAAGGCGTGCGGCTAGTATCAATACAGTGACCTAGCCCATTGAGACACCTGAGGCAGCACAGGTAAGTGCACTGTTTAATACAGTTCCATAGCTTCAGCCCTTCAGTTCACCTCCATATACACTTTAGGAACAGAAGAAGCTGGTAATGAGATCTCTCCATGGAGGGAAGCAACTTCACAACCAGGAAAACTAGCACTGGCTAACTGATGGCTGAGGGACTTCTCCAGAGAGGTGTCGGCCCCTAATCTCCTAATGGGGAATGGAAGGCAGTGATCCTGTTCCTCCTTCAATCCCGTACAATGAAAATTCCACAGGATAGTCTCCTCTCTAGAATCACCCCTCATGCAACTATCCCCTGCATAGATAGTAAAACACAGGCGGGTGGAGGTACCTTTAAGCCTATTCCTACATAGGTCAAAGGAGACCAACCTGTGTGACGTACATGAAACAGGACAAAAAATAAACCAGCAAATGACAAATGATGAATGTGGGTCATAGTATATATGCGCACACACAGACGAATACAAGAACACAAACCTATATTCCAATAAAGCATTTTTTATTGAGGGCAGGAGTACACAGCGCTACATGGCATAGAAAAGATGCGGCAGGCTTGTTAACTTATGTCCTGTAAAACTCAGCGGGTACATAACTGGTCCTCGAGAGAATAAGTTAAAAAAATAAGTTTGCGGCAAGCTAGTGAAGTTCACTAGCGTCTCCTAAAGCCACCTCTACGACCGTTTCCTCCTCTTTGGAATGAATTCCTGCTGTTGCCGCCACCACCACGTCGTCTGTCAAATGATCGTCCTCCTCTTCCTCTGCCTCCAAAACCTCTGCCACGTGGGCCCTCTGAGTCTCTCCTTGATTCCTGAAGTTCGGGTAATTCTGTAGCGACTGAAAGCTTCCAGCGTCTTGAATTGCTCCAGGCGTCCTAGAAGAATTGAACAGTGAATTACCTTACTGCATCCAAAAAGGACACTACCAGGCAGATTTGTAGACCTTGATATAGAGCCGAATTACATTTTTTTTCCAACTACGGTCCTGTACGCACAGTGCAGTTTTGATGCGTTTTTTGGTACAAACTGCATGTGTCACCTTCTCCCAGTAAAGTCTATGAGAATTCAGAAAGGCTGTGCACACGTTGCTTGTTTTTGTCCTTGCCGTTTTGGTTGCAAAAAAAAAAAAAAAACAACAAAAAAACAGCATGTCAATCCTTTCTGCGTTTTTGACCTGCGTTTTTCCATCGAATATAGAGAAAAAAAAAACGCATGGGCAAAAATGTACTGAAAAATGCACAAAAACGTGGCAAATGCACATGCGGTGGTTTTTTTTTTGGGGGGGGTTTGGCCAAAGGTGCATTTTTCTGTTAGAGAGTGGTTTATTTGCTGAAGAAACAAAACTGCAGAGTGCGTACATAGCCCAATATAGCCCACAGTATTTTACATGTGAAAACAAACAAGTCTTTAAAAGAAATATCAATGACTTACTTGCATTTCCTTAAGAGTTTCTGGCTGAATATCAAAACACACGCCCTGATGGAAGAGAAACAACAGCTTGTCATCCGAAAGATTTCATATGTTTTAAATGTGCAAAATATTAGACTATAAGAATTTCCTCCATTGCAGTTTCAGTGATGCAACTGTTAGGGCAGACAGACAAGTCCCCTGCACCATCAGGTATAACTTCTGTAGAGCATAACTAGTGCCCTGACAGTTGTACTGACTATGTTTAGGAAAGTGTAAGCCACTTACAATATAAAAGGGATGTGAGTGGAACTGTAAAACTTACCATCAAGTTCTTCAGAGGACACATTCTGTGTATTTTTGAATCAATATCTTCTCCCATTTGTTCTTTAATTGAACGCCAGACATAGGAAAGGTTGTGGATGGCGACAGAACTCTCCAATACCACGGTAACAAAGCCCTAATAAAAAGGCATAAACATGTAAGAGTTAGGCACTTTTCAAAGAAGTTAACATTTTGTTGGTATACAGGCAACTCAAGGCTTACACCTACAACATCTTATTCGAGCACATGAACGTGCCAAGGTTTTCCATCAGAAGATACTTCAGGGAATACTGGCTTTTTTTTTTACTGAAAATATCATTTTTGTTACTTTCCAACGACCGCCATACTGAGGGTTGGATTTTTTTTTTTTTTGTAAACTCCATTCAGCAATAAAGAAACAGCTAGCGCTAGTCAATCAAAAATACAAAGTCAATAAACACTGGGAATCTTTGGATTTTTAAACAGAACATGCATGAAGAATGGTCAGGTCACTGATTTTGTTACCAAACCTCTTCAGGCTTTTAACCCCTTAACGACCGTGGGCCGTAAAATTACGTCCTTGCGGTCATGTTACTGCCCGCGGTCTGCCGGCAGCATCATGCTGCGATCGGCGCACATCTCAGCTGATTTTCACAGCTGAGATGTGTGCCTGCTAGGCACGAGCAGAATCGTTATCTGCTCGTGCCGTTTAACCCCTTATATGGCGCTGTCAATATGTGACAGCGCCATTATAAGCGCGATCACAGTAAACATTTACTTACCGCCCGATACCGGAAGTCACGTGACGCGATCACGTGACTTCCGATAGTTGTCATGGTAGCACAGGGTCATGTGATGACTCCTGTACTACACCTGACTTGCTTTCACTTTCGCTGTGCCAGTGGCACAGCAAAAGAGAAAGAGCGTATCTGCTGTTTACAGCCTTGTAGCTGTGATCAGCAGATACTGCAGAGCGATCGGAATGTTGATCGCAATAGCCCCCTAGGGGGACTAGTAAAAGTAAAAAAAAAAAAAAAAAGTTTTAAAAATTTAAAAAAAAAAACCGTAAAAGTTCAAATCACCCCCCATTTGCCCCATTGAAAATTAAAGGGTTAAAAAAATAAAAAATACACACACATTTGATATCGCCGCGTTCAGAAACGCCCGATCTATCAAAATATAAAATCAATTAATCTGATCAGTATACGGCGTAGCGGCAAAAAAATTCCAAACGCCAAAACGATTTTTTTTGTCGCCACAACTTTTGCGCAAAATGCAATAAGAGGCGATCAAAACGTAGCATCTGCGCAAAAATGGTTAAAAACGTCAGCTCGAGACGCAAAAAATAAGCTGTCATTGAGCCATAGATCCCGAAAAATGAGAACGCTACGGGTCACGGAATATGGCGTAAAACGTGCGCCACTTTTTTCGGACAAACTTCCGATTTTATTTTAACCCCTTATATAAAAGTAAACCTATACATGTTTGGTGTCTACGAACACGCACTGACCTGAGGCATCACACCCACACATCAGTTTTACCATATAGTGAACACTGAATAAAATATCTCAAAAACCATAGTGCTATCGCACTTTTTTTTGCAATTTTTCTGCATTTGGAATTTTTTTTGCCGTTTTCTAGTACACTATATGGTAAAACTGATGGTTTCATTAAAAGTACAGCTCATTCCGCAAAAAATATGAGCCCTCACATGACCATATTGACTGAAAAATAAAAAAGTTACGTCTCTCAGAAAAAGAATGGCGAAAAAAAAAAACGGAAAGCGAAAAATCGGCTGGTCGTGAAGGGGTTAAAGACACCCAGAGGATTTTTTTTTTTTTTTTTAATAAAAAGACTGAACAGGTGACTAGCAAGTCATTTCTACATAGAAAAGAATATGGTCGTTCTTCTGAGCATTTTCTGAGTGATTGTTCAGGTTTTCGAAGCTTACCCACCTTAAAAAGATGCCGAGTGCACATACCCTTAATATCTCTGTAAATGCATATTCAGGATTTTCTCTAAGCTTATTAACAGGATTGACACCAAAATACTGACTGAGCCCATTGGCATTTTATCAGCCAGCTTGAGACTCCAATTTGGGATGTATTCCACCTGTCTAGATTTTGGCGGTTGGTGACTGTTTACATTAAGTCACCAGGCCTTGTCCACAGGCTATTTACTTCATGCAGCATTTGCTTGGACCTGTCCCGCCCACAGCCATGACTCAGTCATGGGTACGGGATTGAAATAGACCAGGTGAGTGCTGCTAAGAGCAGTTCTACTATTCATATGTGAGGCCGTATGGCACATTTTATAAAAATATTTTAGTGTAGGACTGCCTCAAATGAGATTTGCCGTGACGTGGCAGCTCAAGAAATTGCAATTTTTTGCCAAAAATCTCAAAATTTTTATAATAAGTACAGTTTGGAATTTTTAGTGCTGAAGTGCACATTTAGTGCTGGCTTTTTGTTTTTCTTCAGCTTGAGACTCCAGGCTGAAGAAATCCACAGCAAGGGCAGCGTGGTGGCTCAGTGGTTAGCACAGCAGCCTCACATCAAATTTTTTTACACATAACAAAAGTAAAGGCAGCACTCACTCATGCAGCCAAAGTATCTTCAAGTGCCGCAGACTGCATTTCACAGTTAAAGCAAAGTTTCTCACCGGTTCTAAGTTAAGAAGTGACCGCTGCTTCAGAGATGAGGCCCCAGAAATATGAGCCAATGCTGCAGCCAACGCCTCCAGGGCTCCCTTCTTCTCAATCAGCTCTTCAGCATAAGGTTTAAAATGTTCAATGACATCGGCTGGAACAGAGTCCAGTGACCTGCAGGAAGGTGCGGGGGATACAAGAGTTAGCTTAGATTAACAATGGCAATATAAGCAAATGCAAAACATCTGATGGTTATGGCCGTAATCTGTGGCCGCTGGACAGAAGCCCTGATAATCGCCCTTTATCAGTAGCATTTGAGTCTCCCTTGTTTGATTAGCTGGCCTGGCGTGATGCACATGTCACTTTGCCCCAGGCCAGCTAAACAAAAGAAGAGCTGTGGAGCGGATCCCAGAGCTCCACTCCAGCGGCCACAGATTAGACAGGATGAGAATCCACACCAATTCTAAAAACACTACTTATATTTTGCTCAAACTAGTAAAAGCTGTCATAACCGTATTACCCTGAGATATTATATAACAGAAAACATATGATTATTACTTTATGGCATCAGCACTGGACGACTTGGCGACATTCAATACAGATGGGGGTGCAACTCTCTTGAAGGTGATTCCCTACAGGAAGGCAAAAAGTTACATTACAATTAACATGCAAATGTCAAAGTTAATCAGGGTAAACGCTGATAGATTTGGACTCTTAATGTCAATTACATGTTGAATCTCACTAAAAGGGGTTTCGTATAGTGTACAATTATCTTACTAAAAGTCACCTGTGCACAGAAAAAAAAAAAAAAAGGATTAACTTTTACATACCGTACTTCTCTCAACATTTTGTAAGTAATATCTGTCTCTGGGTTCATAAAGGGAAATGCAGATTCCTGTGCGTCCCGCTCTGCCAGTACGTCCTGATCGATGGACATAAGCATCAGCTTCCTGTGGGGTGGACACGTACATTAATGGCAAGTTTAGACAGAGTCATACTCAATCTTTTCTGACTGCCAGCCCCCCATCCCCCCCCCCCTTCCCCCTAAACCCCAAACGCACAAGTATCGCCTCTTACTTTTGGTGCAGAGTATAACACAACGAGATCAACTTCTGGAATGTCCAGACCACGGGCAGCGACATTGGTTGCAATTAAAATGTTAAAGGATCCATTTCTAAAGCCTTTCATGATGACTTCACGCTCTTTTTGTTGAAGATCCCCATGTAATGCTTTAGCAGACTAAAAATAAATAAGAAAAAAAAAAAGAAAAAGTAAGGCTCTGCTCATCTTTATATCATCCACTCACTGTTCGTATAGTCTCAGTAGAAGCCATGCTAACCTGTTTTAATGAGCCACAATTTGTTGACAACTCATGAGCTTCCAACTTGGAGTCACAGAAGACAATGGCTTTTCCATGGCTTCCACTGTAAACCTGAATGATATCACCAAGGACAACTTCTTTCTGGTATCTACCACATTCAATGGCCAAATGCTGCAAAAAAGAAGTTACATTAATCAATGGGGAACAATTTTTTTTTATTTATTTTTTAACAACAGTCAAAACAAACTCGATACATCACAAATTGTGCCTAACATTATACAACCCAGGCACAAAAGGGAACAGAATATTCCAGGAAATCCATAACCTCAGCAGTACCTGGAACAAAATTGTTGTGTACACACTTTTACATTTGTACATTCAGTGGATTCCTGTGATAAATACACAGACCACTTTATTCAATATGGTCTGAATTAACCAAAACAACATAAAACAGAAAGGAAGTGCAACAGCAGTAACTACATACTATCACCATTTGTCACTGAGTGTTCAGCATTCGAATAACGAGAGGGATCGTTAGTTGCATATTAACCTTTCTCAAGCTTCTGTGAGGAGTTCCACAGGTCCCAGATTTTACGGAATTTTTCTAGACTCCCCGTTATAATACACCACCCGTTCATAACATATGATTGAGTTGACTAAGTTAACCCAGGATCTTACAGTCGGATCCAAACCACCCATCCACCTCAGGGCTATCAATTTCCTGGCCATAAACAGTGTTTACCTAAGTAATATTCTCACGTAGTGGTCCCATGACTCCTCCTCTAGTATCCCAAACACACACAGTAAAGGGTCATACAACACAGGCATCAACACCATTGACGAGAGTGAAGAGGTCACCTCCAGTCTGAACAAAGATCTAATTGGACAGCTCCATTTCATATGCGTAAAGTCTGCCCCTGAGAGGGGACATCATGGGCACTCCGATGTACGGCCCATACTAAACAAACAAGTGGGGGTGAGGTATGCCTGATGAATAATATAGCATTGGATCATCCTATTAGCGGATAGGGACACAATAGTTGGGGATCCCAATGCCTCCTCCCAACTCCTCACCCTACATGGTCAGAATCAAAAGTGTCCTTTTTCCTGAACTGGCAAGGAGGTTGACTCCACTCCCACCACTAACAGGTAAGTATATATGGCCGATATCAAACCCCAAGGTCCCTGTGATTTCAGGATACCCATCATTGGCAACTGGGGAACAATTTTGAACAGTTTAACAGGTTTTTGTTGAGTTTGATTTTTCTGCTGATTTAGATTAAAACAGGCACACGGATTTCAAAACTGCGGTTTGTTTAGTTTTATTACTCAGGTTTCTTCTCTACAGCTTATCCTAATGTGATTACTCTAGACTGAATGGAGGGCAGCAGTAGTGCTTTCCTACTGGCATAGAGCATATGGTCCTCATGTGTGGAGGGGGTGCAGGACGACCTTGGCAGTCGGATTTTGTCTAGACTGTTCAGTTATACACGAGTGTGGTGTGAGGTTGTGTGCTGCTCTATATAGTGAAACGTATTCGAAAGTCTGTATACAAGGATTTTTTAAAAATTCTGCTATTTACACACTTATTTCTTGTCTGTCAGATCATGTCTGTTTCTGTTATTTCTTGTAAGAGCCTAAAAGCCCTGATTCCTTTTTTTATATCTATGGCAGTTTCACCATTCCCATCAAAGGACAAACATCAGCTCATTTGTCCAGTAAGCCCATTTTGAATATTTCAAAGTAAGACTTGGCGATCAAGATAAGTTTTCAGCCCCTCACTATGTGTGCAAGCAGTGTGTAGAGAGTTAACTGATGTGCACGAAGGGAACGGGTGATAAGATGCTGTTTGGTATGCCTATGGTTTAGCGAGAGCCAAAAGATCACTCCAGTGACTTTTGAACAGCAAAAACGTCACGATATAACAGGAAAAAAAAAGAGAATTTTGTTTACTTACCGTAAATTCTTTTTCTTATAGTTCCGACATGGGAGACCCAGACCATGGGTGTATAGCTACTGCCCCCGGAGGACACACAAAGTACTACACTAAAAAGTGTAGCTCCTCCTTCCGAGCATATACACTCCTTGGATAACCAAATATAGCCAGTTTAGTGCAAAAGCTGAAGGAGGACATCCACCCACAAGTAGAGAGAGAGTAAAACCCGGAATAACCGGAACCTCTGTCTACAACAACAGCCGGTGAAAACACACGGAACAAGAACTGCCAACAGGCAACAGGGAGGGTGCTGGGTCTCCCATGTCGGAACTATAAGAAAAAGAATTTACGGTAAGTAAACAAAATTCTCTTTTTCTTCATCGTTCCTTATGGGAGACCCAGACCATGGGACGTCTCAAAGCAGTCCATGGGTGGGAATAAACAGAAAACTGAGAAGTAGGCGAAACCTAACTTCACCAATGGGCGACAGCCGCCTGAAGGATGCGTCTGCCCAAGCTCGCATCTGCCGAAGCATGAGCATGCACTTGGTAGTGCTTCGAAAAGGTATGCAGACTAGCCCAAGTGGCAGCCTGACCGACCTGCTGAGCCGTAGCCTGGTGCCTGAGAAACCAAGAGGCACCGACAGCTCTGGTCGAGTGTGCCTTGAGCGGGGGAGGCACTTGAGTACACTGGTAGGCATCGGAAATGGCCGACCTAATCCAACGAGCTAGGGTCGGCTTAGAAACCGAGAGGCCCTCACGCCGACCTGTGGTGAGCACAAAAAAGAGAGGTGCGCCGCCTAACAACAGCGGTGCGAAACACATAGATCCGGAGCGCCCGCACCAGATCCAGAGTATGCAACGCTTTTTCAAAGCGATGAACAGGAGCCGGACAAAAGGAAGGCAGGGAAATGTCCTGGTTAAGGTGGAAAGGAGAAACCACCTTAGGGAGAAAGTCCGGAGTCGGACGGAGAACCACCTTGTCTTGATGAAAAAAACAAAAAAGGTGACTCCGAAGAGAGCGCAGTCAAATCAGAGACTCTCCTGAGGGAAGTTATGGCCACTAGAAAGACCACTTTCTGTGAAAGACGAGACAAAGAAACCTCCCTAAGAGGCTCAAAGGGGGGTTTCTGGAAAGCCGTGAGGACCAAATTAAGGTCCCAGGGGATCCAAGGGCCGCCGGTAAGGCGGAATGCTGTGAGATGCGCCCTGCATGAAGGAGCGCACCTGAGCCAGCCGAGCGATACGCCGCTGGCACAACACTGACAGAGCTGAGACCTGTCCCTTGAGGGAATTGAGGGATAGCCCTAGCTGCAGACGGACTGCAGAAAGGACAGAAGAGTCGGCAAGGAAAAAGGCCAAGAAGCATGGCCGGAAGAGCGACACCGGGACAGGAAAATTCTCCAGGTCCTGTGATAGATTTTGGCCAAGGAATACTTCCGAGCCCGAGTCATAGTGGAGATGACTTCAGGAGAGATACCAGAAGTCGTCAAGATCCAGGACTCAAGAGCCACGCCGTCAATCTGAGAGCCGCAGAACTCAGGCGGAAAAACGGACCTTGTGAGAGAAGGTCTGAACGGTCCGGGAGATGCCACGGCACCTCTACGGACAGATGGAGCAGGTCTGGGTACCAAGCTCGCCTGGGCCAGTCTGGAGCAATGAGAATGACCCGACGCCCTCCATTCTGAGCTTGCGCAGGACTCTGAGCAAGAGCTAGAGGGAAACACGTAAGACAGACGAAACTGGGACCAATCTTGAACCAGCGCGTCCGCTGCAAAGGCCTGAGGATCGTGGGAGCGAAGATCCACTTCCGGAGTGCCCCCCTTGCGGCAGAGTGACCGAAACACTGCCGAATGCAGAGCCCACTCGCCGCTGTCCACGGTTTGACAGCTGAGATAATCTGCCTCCCAGTTTTCCACGCCTGGGATGTTGACTGCGGATATGGTGGACTTGGAGTCCTCCGTCCACTGAAGGATGCGTTGAACCTCCAACATTGCCAGGCGGCCGAGTGTCCCGCCCTGGCAGTTGATGTAGGCAACCGCTGTCGCATTGTCTGACCGGACTCGAATGTGCTTGCCCGCCAACAGGTGGTGAAAGGCTAAGAGAGCTAGAAGCACAGCTCTGATTTCCAGCACATTGATCGAGAGGGCTGATTCGGACGGGGTCCAAGTGCCCTGCGCTCTGTGGTAGAGATATACTGCTCCCCAGCCGGATAGACTGGCATCCGTGGTGAGGATCACCCGGGACGAGGCCAGGAAGGAGCGTCCCTGAAGAGAGAGGAGCCGAAGCCACCACTGAAGGGAGCCCCTGGTCTGTGGCGACAGAGCCACTAACCTGTGCAAGGAGCAAGGTCGCTTGTCCCAACAGCGGAGAATGTCCAGCTGCAGAGGACGCAGATGGAACTGGGCAAAGGAACCGCTTCCATTGACGCCACCATCTGACCCAGCACCTGCATTAGGTGCCTGATGGAATGACGGCGGGGCCTCAGCAAAAGGGCGCACCGCCAGTGGAGGGACTGCTGTTTGACTAAGGGCAGGTTCACCAGTGCCGGCAGAGTCTCGAATTGCATCCCTAGGTACATGAGCTTCTGGGTCGGAGTCAGAGTGGACTTGGGAAAAGGACAAGCCACCCGAATTGGACTAGAGTGGCGAGAGTGAGCGAGGCACTCCGCTGACAGTCTGCACTGGATGAAGCCTTGAATAGAAGGCCGTCCAGGTAAGGAATCACTGCCAACCCCTGGAGGTGCAGAACCGCAACCACTGCTGCCATGACCTTGGTGAATACTCGAGGGGCCGTGGGCTAACCCGAAGGGAAGAGCCACGAATTGGAAATGTTCCTCTCCGATTGCAAAACGTAGCCAACGCTGGTGTGAAACTGCAATTGGCACATGCAGGTAGGCATCTCAGATGTCGAGGATGCTAGGAAATCTCCTTGGGTCATTGAGGCAATGACTGATCGCAGAGACTCCATGCGAAAATGCCGCACCTGAACATGCTTTTTGAGAAGCTTGAGATCCAGGATGGGCCGGAAGGAACCGTCCCTTTCGGGGACTAGGAAGAGATTTGAGTAGAAACCTCTGAACCGTTCCCAGGTGGGAACCGGTACAATTACTCCGTTGGCCTGCAAGGGTGCCACGGCCTGTGAGAAGGCGGCGGCCTTGGAGCAGGGGGGAGTTGACAGAAAAAAATCTGTTTGGCGGGCTGGATAGAATTCTATCCTGTAGCCGTGGGAGGTGATATCCCGCACCCACTGATCGGAGATGTGTTGAAACCACACGTCGCCAAAAGCGGGAGAGCCTGCAACCGACCAAGGACGTTGCTGGCGCGGCCAGATAGTCAAGAGGAGGCTGCCTTAGTGGCAGCAGCTCCTGCTTGGAGGACGCGGCTTCGTGCGTCAGATGGGTTTTTGGTCCTTGGCTGAGTTAGTGGACGAGGCCGAGGTCTTAGAGGACGACCAGTTGGAGGAACGAAAGGAACGAAACCTCGACTGGATCCTGCCCTGGACAGGTTTCCTGGTTTTGTTTGTGGCATGGAAGTACTCTTCCCGCCAGTAGCTTCCTGAATAATTTCATCCAGTTGTTCACCGAACAGCCTGGGCCAAGCAAATGGGAGCCCAGCAAGGTACTTCATTGAAGAAGCGTCTGCCTTCCACTCTCGAAGCCACAAGATCCTGCGCATAGCGAGAGAATTAGCCGAAGCCACCGCAGTGCGGTGAGAAGCCTCCAGCATGGCAGACATGGCATAGGATGAAAAGGCTGAAGCCTGGAAGTTAAGGCAACCATTTCGGGCATAGAGTCCCTGGTGAGGGAATGCATCTCCTCTAGAGAAGCAGAGATGGCTATGAGAGCCCACACTGCTGCAAAGATGGGGAGAACGAGACCCCTACCGCCTCATACAGATTTGGCCAGAAGGTCAACCTGGCGGTCAGTTACTGTTCCCGCCAGGGAATCCTTAAGAGAGGTGTCATCAGCCACTGATACAACTGTCCGGGCTGAGAGTCTAGACACCGGAGGGTCTACCTTTGGTGAATGAGCCCACTCCTTGACCACCTCTGGTGGAAACGGAAAACGGTCATCAGAACCACGCTTTGGGCAGCGTCTGTCAGGACAGGCCCTAGGCTTGGTCACAGTGGCCTGAAAACTGGAGTGGTTAAGGAACACACTCCTTGTTCTCTTGGGCAAGGTAAACTGGTGCTTTCTTGCCAGAGAGGGTTGCTCCTCTGATACAGGCGGATTGAAGTCCAGTACAGAATTAATGGACGCAATCAAATCACTAGCATCTGCGTCACTTTCGGGCAGATCAATGGGGTACATGGAGGTAGCGTCCGAGCCCCCAGTAAAGGCATCCTCCTCGTCCTGCGAGTCAGCTCGTGAACCAGAGCCGCGGGAAGAGGAAAGAGAGGGGACCCTGCGTCTCCATTTAGGAGGACGGGGTCTGAGACCAGATGGAGAATCCTCTGTGAGCTTTGCTGAGCGAGCCATAGCAGCAGAAGCGCCCTGAGAAGGGGGCTGATGCATGCTCAGCAGAGTCCGGGACAGCTGTCCCATGGAGAGAAGGATTCTGCCCAAGCCGGGGGTTCAGCCACCGGAGCCGGAGGAACCATTGGGGATGAGACTCCAGGCTGAGGCACCACCATGTTAGAGCAGGCATCACAATGTGGTTATGTGCTCGGTACAGGCAGTAGGAGCCTACATGCAGTGCATATTGAGTACAGCCTTGCAGCCTTGCTGCTCGTGTGAGACATGCTGTTGAAGTGGGGGCTCTGAGTCAGAATGACCCCCAGCAGAGTATATAAGCAGAGTATATAATATAAGCAGGTCCACAACCGGAGGTTGTGGCTTGCCATACCGTCTGACATTCTGCCAACCCCTCTCTGTGCCCTCCAGATCCCACAGCCCGGACCCCCAGAGAGATACTGCAGCCAGCGCCGATCGCTGTGCTGACATAAGAACGCTGATAAAATGGCGCTTCTGCCCAAGCCGGAGCGAGGAGAGGGGGCGGGGCCTACTCTAAGAGCGGGATCCCGAGGGCCAAGGAGATATACAGGGGAGGGAAACATTTCCTCAGAGAGGAGTGTCCCTCTCCTGAGCCGAACGGCCGCTGGGCGGAGCCGCACTGTCCCTCTGCATGATTGGCATGCAGGGGCAGTGAAAACGAAACTAGGCCTCAGGCGAAGCCGGGGCCTAAATTTAACGATGCGGCCGGCGCGCAGGCACCATCGGCGCGGTTCTCTGGTGAAAACCAGAGAACCGGCCGGAAATGTCGGAATACATACACAGCACACTCTCCCCAACAATAAAGTACAAGGGACCCCCGGATAATAACGTCTCAGATACTTAGCTTGTGAGACGCAGGGCCAGGTCCCTGAGGGATGAGTGCTCCGTCCGGCAGGATCCTGAAAGGGCTGCGGATGGAGACCGGTCTCTTGCAAGGCAGGGAGAACCGTGCTGGCTCCCACTTCAAGCCAGAGCCCGAGGGATGGTGAAGGAGCGCGGCATGTAAGGCTCCAGCCCTGAAATCAACCTTAACAGCACTGCCGACACAGTGGGGTGAGAAGGGACATGCCGGGAGTCCAGGCTTGGACCCGCTTTTCTTCAAACTCTTTCCAAAAATCAAAATCAGATGAGAATGCATGTGTGGATGTGTGCCTCCTGAACACAAAGCTTTGAACTGGCTATATTTGGTTATCCAGGGGGTGTATATGCTCGGAGGGAGGAGCTACACTTTTTAGTGTAGTACTTTGTGTGTCCTCCGGAGGCAGAAGCTATACACCCATGGTCTGGGTCTCCCATAGGAACGATAAAGAAGAAGGGAATTTCGTTTACTTACCGTAAATTCCTTTTCTTCTAGCTCCTATTGGGAGACCCAGACAATTGGGTGTATAGCTTCTGCCTCTGGAGGCCACACAAAGTAATTACACTTTAAAAAGTGTAACCCCTCCCCTCTGCTATACACCCTCCCGTGCATCACGGGCCCCTCAGTTTTGGTGCCAAAGCAGGAAGGAGGAAACTTATAAAT
Source organism: Anomaloglossus baeobatrachus (assembly GCF_048569485.1). Classification (NCBI taxonomy): domain Eukaryota; kingdom Metazoa; phylum Chordata; class Amphibia; order Anura; family Aromobatidae; genus Anomaloglossus; species Anomaloglossus baeobatrachus. Next base: position 116,900,351 of record NC_134357.1, read on the forward strand.
TGGTCTAAGGTAAATTCAATCCGAAGGATGTTCGGAGAACTGAACCATTAACCAAAGAACAATTGAACATGAACAACATGTGTACACAAAAAACAACAGCCCGACGGGAACAGGGGCGGGTGCTGGGTCTCCCAATAGGAGCTAGAAGAAAAGGAATTTACGGTAAGTAAACAAAATTCCCTTCTTCTTTGTCGCTCCATTGGGAGACCCAGACAATTGGGATGTCCAAAAGCAATCCCTGGGTGGGTAACAGAATACCTCGATAAAAAGAGCCGGAAACCGGCCCCCTTTTACAGGTGGGCAATTGCCGCCTGAAGGACTTGCCTACCTAGGCTAGCCTCTGCCGAAGCATAGGCATGCACCTGATAGTGTTTAGTGAAGGTGTGCAGACTCGACCAGGTAGCCGCCTGACACACCTGCTGAGCCGTAGCCTGGTGCCGCAAAGCCCAGGACGCGCCTACGGCCCTGGTAGAATGGGCTTTAAGCCCTGAAGGAATCTGAAGCCCCGATGAACGGTAGGCTTCAAGAATCGGTTCCTTGATCCACCTAGCCAAGGTTGACTTGGAAGCCTGAGACCCCTTGCGCTGGCCAGCGACAAGGACAAAGAGCGCATCAGAACGGCGCAGGGGCGCCGTGCGAGAAATGTAGATTCTGAGTGCTCTCACGAGGTCTAACAAGTGCAAATCCTTTTCACAATGGTGAACTGGATGAGGGCAAAAAGAAGGCAAGGAGATATCCTGATTGAGATGAAAAGAGGATACCACCTTGGGGAGAAATTCCGGGACCGGACGCAGGACCACCTTATCCTGGTGAAAGACCAGGAAGGGGACTTTGCATGACAGCGCTGCTAGCTCAGACACTCTCCTAAGTGAAGTGACTGCCACTAGGAAGGCCACTTTCTGTGAAAGGCGAGATAGAGAGATCTCCTGCATCGGCTCGAAAGGTGGCTTCTGGAGAGCCGTCAGCACCTTGTTAAGATCCCAGGGTTCTAGCGGACGCTTGTAAGGTGGGACTATGTGGCAAACTCCCTGCAGGAACGTGCGGACCTGCGAGAGTCTGGCTAGACGCTTTTGAAAAAACACTGAAAGCGCCGACACTTGTCCCTTGAGAGAGGCAAGAGACAAACCCTTGTCCAATCCTGATTGAAGAAAGGAAAGAAAAGTGGGCAATGCAAACGGCCAGGGAGCAGAACCCCTATCCGAGCACCAGGCTAAGAAGATCTTCCAAGTCCTGTGGTAGACCTTGGCGGACGTTGATTTCCTGGCCTGTCTCATGGTGGCAATGACATCTTGAGATAAACCTGATGAGGCTAGGAGCCAAGACTCAATGGCCATGCAGTCAGGTTGAGGGCCGCAGAATTCAGATGGAAAAATGGCCCTTGAGACAGCAAGTCTGGTCGGTCTGGGAGTGCCCACGGTTGCCCCACCGTGAGGTGCCACAGATCCGGGTACCACGACCTCCTCAGCCAGTCTGGAGCGACGAGGATGGCGCGCCTGCAGTCGGACCTGATCTTGCGTAACACTCTGGGCAGAAGTGCCAGAGGGGGAAATACATAGGGTAGTCGAAACTGCGACCAGTCCTGAACTAACGCATCTGCCGCCAGCGCCCTGTGATCCTGAGACCGTGCCATGAATGCCGGGACTTTGTTGTTGTGCCGAGACGCCATTAGATCGACGTCCAGCGTTCCCCAGCAGCAACAGATCTCTTGAAACACGTCCGGGTGAAGAGACCATTCCCCTGCGTCCATGCCCTGGCGACTGAGAAAGTCTGCTTCCCAGTTTTCTACGCCCGGGATGTGAACTGCGGAGATGGTGGAGGCTGTGGCTTCCGTCCACAGCAGAATCCGCCGAACTTCTTGGAAGGCTTGACGACTGCGTGTGCCGCCCTGGTGGTTGATGTATGCAACCGCCGTGGCGTTGTCCGACTGTATTCGGATCTGCCTGCCCTCCAGCCACCGCTGGAACGCTTTTAGGGCTAGATACACTGCCCTTATTTCCAGAACATTGATCTGAAGGGAGGACTCTGTCGGAGTCCAGGTTCCCTGAGCCCTGTGGTGGAGGAAGACCGCTCCCCACCCTGACAGGCTCGCGTCTGTCGTGACCACAGCCCAGGATGGGGGCAGGAAGGATTTTCCCTTCGACAAAGAAGTGGGAAGAAGCCACCACTGAAGGGAGGTTTTGGCTGCTCTTGCCAGGGAAACGTTCCTGTCGAGGGACGTCGACCTCTTGTCCCATTTGCGGAGAATGTCCCACTGAAGTGGACGCAGATGAAACTGCGCAAAAGGGAACTGCTTCCATTGCTGCCACCATCTTCCCTAGGAAGTGCATAAGGCGTCTCAAAGAGTGTGACTGACCCCGAAGAAGAGATTGGACCCCTGTCTGTAGTGAACGCTGTTTGTCCAGCGGAAGCTTCACTATCGCTGACAGGGTATGAAACTCCATCCCGAGGTAAGTCAGGGATTGGGTCGGTGTCAATTTTGACTTTGGGAAATTGATGATCCACCCGAACCTCTGGAGAGTCTCCAGGGCAATGGTCAGGCTGTGCTGGCAAGCCACCCAGGAGGGTGCCTTGACTAGGAGATCGTCTAAGTAAGGGATCACCGAGTGGCCCTGAGAGTGTAGGACCGCCACCACTGTTGCCATGATCTTGGTGAAGACCCGTGGGGCTGTCGCCAAGCCGAATGGCAGTGCCACGAACTGAAGGTGTTCGTCCCCAATGGCGAAACGCAAGAAACGTTGATGTTCGGGTGCGATCGGCACATGGAGATAAGCATCCTTGATATCTATCGATGCTAGGAAGTCTCCTTGTGACATTGAGGCGATGACCGAGCGGAGAGATTCCATCCGAAACCTTCTGGTGCTGACATGCTTGTTGAGCAGTTTGAGGTCTAGAACGGGACGGAAAGATCCGTCCTTTTTTGGCACCACGAACAAGTTGGAGTAGAAGCCGTGACCCTGTTCCTGAGGGGGAACGGGAATCACCACTCCTTCTGCCTTCAGCGCATTCACCGCCTGAAAGAGTGCAGCGGCTCGCTCTGGGGGCGGAGATGTTGTGAAGAAACGAGTTGGAGGACGAGAGCTGAACTCTATCCTGTAACCGTGAGACAGAATGTCTCTCACCCATCGGTCTTGGACATGTGGCCACCAGGCGTCGCAAAAGCGGGAGAGCCTGCCACCGACCGAGGATGCGGTTTGGGGAGGCCGAGAGTCATGAAGAGGCCGCCTTGGTGGCGGTACCTCCGGCGGTCTTTTTAGGCCGTGCCTTAGACCGCCATGCAGAAGGGTTTCTCTGGCCCTTCTCCGACCTGTTTGACGTGGAGGAACGTGACTTGGCCGAGGGCCGAAAGGACTGAAACCTCGATTGAAACTTCCGCTGTTGAGGTTTGTTTTGTTTAGACTGGGGTAAGGACGAGTCCTTTCCCTTGGATGGTTTAATAATTTCGTCCAATTGCTCGCCAAACAAACGGTCGCCAGAAAATGGCAAACCGGTTAAGAATTTCTTGGAGGCAGAGTCTGCCTTCCATTCACGTAGCCACATGGCTCTGCGGACTGCCACCGAATTGGCGGATGCTACCGCTGAACGGCTCACCGAGTCCAGGACGGCGTTCATGGCGTAGGACGAAAAAGCCAACGCCTGAGAAGTCAGAGACACAACCTGCGGAGTAGCGGTGCGTGTGACCGCCGTAATCTCAGACAGACAAGCTGAGATAGCTTGGAGCGCCCACACTGCCGCAAATGCCGGAGCAAAAGATGCTCCTATGGCTTCATAGATGGATTTCATCATGAGCTCTATTTGCCTGTCAGTGGCATCCTTGAGCGATGAGCCATCTGCCACTGAAACCACAGATCTGGCCGCCAGCCTAGAGACTGGAGGATCCACTTTTGGACACTGAGCCCAACCCTTCACTACTTCCGGGGGGAAGGGATAACGTGTGTCATTAAGGCGCTTAGTAAAACGCTTGTCCGGGTATGCTCTGTGCTTCTGGACAGCATCCCTGAAATTAGAGTGATCGACAAAGGCACTCCGTGTACGTTTGGGAAACCGAAACTGGTGTTTCTCCTGCTGTGAAGCCGCCTCCTCTACAGTTGGAGTTGGAGGAGAAATTTCTAGCACCTGGTTGATGGACGCTATAAGGTCATTTACTATGGCGTCCCCTTCAGGTGTATCTAGATTGAGAGCACCGTCAGGGTCTGAGCCCTGAGCTGCGCTTTCCTCTTCATCCTCTAGAGAGTCCTCATGCTGAGACCCTGAGCAGCGTGATGAAGTGGAGGAAGGTCCCCAGCGAGCCCGCTTCACCGGTCTGGGACTGCGGTCCGAGTCGGAGTCCTCACCGTGGGACCTATGTGTCACCTCAGGAGCAGATTGCTGCGCCAACTGAGGGGGACCTGGGGACGAATAACGCACAGTGCCCTGCATCTGTGTTGTTGGTCTGGACTGCAAGGCTTCTAGTATCTTAGCAGACCATTTGTCCATAGACTGAGCCATGGACTGTGAAAGCGACTCAGACAGTTTGTCAGCCAAAACTGCAAACTCTGTCCCTGTCACCTGGACAGTGGGAACCGGTGTCTCTACCTGAGCCGGGGGTCCCACCAGTGTGTGAGGCTCCGGCTGAGTGAGTGTCCCAGGGGCCGAGCATTGCACACAATGAGGGTAGGTGGAACCTGCAGGTAGCATAGCCGCACATGAGGTACAGGTTGCAAAAAAAGCCTGTGCCCTGGTACCCTTCCTTGCTCTTTGCAGACGACATGTTGTTGTCCTCCAAGAGATCAGTAAGGGATCACCGTGAACACTGAGGGATATATATAGCCCCAAGTTACAGTACAGCCGAAACAGCCAATGTATATATAAAGGATATATATATATATATAGGATATATATATAAAGGATATATATATATATAAAGGATATATATATATATAAAGGATATATATATATATAGGATATATATATATATAGGATATATATATAAAGGATATATATATAAAGGATATATATATAAAGGATATATATATAAAGGATATATATATATATATAGGATATATATATAAAGGATATATATATAAAGGATATATATATATAAAGGATATATATATATAAAGGATATATATATATAAAGGATATATATATATAAAGGATATATATATATAAAGGATATATATATAAAGGATATATATATATATAGGATATATATATAAAGGATATATATATATAAAGGATATATATATAAAGGATATATATATAAAGGATATATATATAAAGGATATATATATAAAGGATATATATATAAAGGATATATATATAAAGGATATATATATAAAGGATATATATATAAAGGATATATATATATATATATATATATATATATATATATATATATATATATATATATATATATATATATATATATATATATATATATATATATATATATATATATATATATATATATAATTGCCTTATTCTGTCTGTCTGTCTGTCTGTCTATCTGTCTGTCTGTCTGTCATGCTCCAAAATTGTGTCCTTACGGTGACACAAAGCTGATTGGCCGCTGGGCTCGCCATGGCCCCGCCCCCCCACACGGATTGGCCGCTCACCCAGGCTGCGCCCCCACACGGATTGGCCAGCCGCTCGCCCAGGCTCCGCCCCCCCCCACAGATTGGCCTCTCGCCCCGGCACCCTGCAGGCATTGGCAATTCAGCCACGCCACGCCCCGCCCCCCTCACGCAATGCACGTTAGCTCTGGCCCCACCCCCTCCCTCCCCCCGCGCATTTCTCTAACTGACACGGCTGTCACGGAGGTGAGTACGGTACTCCCTATCCCCCCCCCCCCCCCCCCCCCCCCCCCCCCCCCCCCCCCCCCCCCCGCTCCCAAAGGGGTGGTGTGGATACTCGCATGGTTACAAGCGCTGTCACGGAGGTGAGTACTGTACTCCCTCCCCCTCCCCCGGCCCCCGCTCCAACGGCAGTGGTGGGAGTGGTGTGGATACGTTGGTAACCATGCTCGCATGGTTACAAGCCCATCAAGGTCCTGCTGCGCCGGAAGGTCCACACGCACACACACAAACATACACACACATCAGATCACACTCACACTCACTCTCATACACACCTCACACACACCTCACATCGCATCCACATACTCACGACATCCTGGGATATCGCTTGCTTCTCGGCGGCGAAAATGTGCTGTTGTGATCTTCCAGGACCTGACGGAGGATCACATGGCCAGAAGCATGTGATATCCCCGGATGTTGTGAGTATGAGCGCGTAAGTGCGATATCGTCAGTGTCTGTGTGTGTGAGTGGATGC